>NC_060268.1:16257194-16362647 GCF_021613505.1 Equus quagga
CTGCAGCGGAGCGTGCGAACTTA
The DNA here is from genome assembly GCF_021613505.1 of Equus quagga. NCBI lineage: Eukaryota > Metazoa > Chordata > Mammalia > Perissodactyla > Equidae > Equus > Equus quagga. The sequence continues at coordinate 16,257,218 of NC_060268.1, forward strand.
ACCACTCGGCCACGGGGCCAGCCCCTACTGGAGCCTTGTTTTTGAAGGAACTTAATTAAGATTACTCATCACCTCATTTTTATTAAGAAAAATGTCAAATTTTGCTCTGAGCTAATTCCACCAAAATTCTGCTTGTTTTGGCCAAGGGTTAACCCCAATTTTCTGTGAAAATTATACTAATTTAAAAATGCTTATGAATGTATTTTATTATTCCACTGAAATATCCATGAGAAGTTATGGTTTCGCTGGCGTGCTAATGCCATTGAGAGCAAACGGAAAAGTTAAAAATGATAATGTGAGGATTCAGTCAATCGGCTCACCAAATATGTTTGCAGTTTTATACAAAAGAAGTGGGAAAACCTGCCCTTAAAAAGCTTGGAGCCTTGTTTGAGGAGATCAGAAAACGATATATGAAAAAGCAAATAAGAATGTAAAGTAGTAAACAGTAGTGCCCAATTACAGATCGAGAGAACAGGAGCTCCTGGAGCAGCCTGGGCTGGGAGCGTCCGGGAAGGCTGGGAACCGAGAGAGGAGTGGGTGCTGGGCCCTGGATCACTGGTTTGAAGTCAGATGTGGATGAGAATAGTTGAGAGTGTAGAATTCATGTGGCAATTCTAGCTGGGGTCATGATATAAGAGACGCATAATCATCCTCTTAAACAGCTTCAGTTTGGAATTTTTTTTTTTTTAGTATCTTTGGCTAATAAATCTACAAAACTATCAATAACTAAAATGAACAAAAGAACTTAAGTTTGATGAGGGATAAAATATACCGCATTTGCTTTTTAAAGTAAAAGCAGAGACTGTAAAATTCTATTACATGAACGCATAGTCTTTATAAAGCCTTGTGCTTTGAGCTTCAATAAATTTCTTCTGGAAACCTGCAACACATTTATGGAATTGGATTTTAAAAGACGTATTGAATTTTAGGATAACCACATTAAACAGTTGTGAAATATTTGTTCTTATTTATGATCCTGTGGCAGACAAAAAATATAATTTCTTGTAGATCTTCAGGAAAAGCTAAGCTCAACAATTTTTAAAATCCAAAACAAACAACAGTAACAAAACACGTGTCCACCAGCTTTGAGAAAAAGATTCACCATTTTTCCTAACATAATATATTTTTATATGTCTACAACTTATGAAAGTTTAAAAAGAAATATTATTTTTTTTAAATATAGACACCTCAGGTTTACAACTAATTAAGAAAAGATATATAGAGATCACAAGAAGCCGAAAAGAGAAACATGAAAAGGAATGCATCTAATCATATGCACAAAAAGTACAGCCAGCCCGGTACTGACCCATGCAGATTGAGCTCCATTTTGGTCCATCTAGTTCATTACCCACTGTAGAAGACCAGACTGACAGACGCACACCCGAGGAGAACTGCTGGAGCTAACACATTTCATCAGAGCCCAGCAAATCGTCAAGTCCTGTGAGTGTTTAACAGTTTTTGCCATGATACTGAGCTATATGTGTACCCACTTACACAAATTTGTCTATACAAAACATGGTACAGAAAAACTCAAATAAAGAAGCTAAAATACCTCATCATCTTTGAATGTCTCCTTGCAGTAACTATTCTTTAATGACACCAAGTTTTCATTTCCAACATGCTTTACCTCTAAATGTTCACTGAGGCACCATCTTTGAAATTTCAAACAGAGTTTTGAGGTGAGGATTTTCCCCCTCAAATCATACCCCTAAAGCACAAAGTGTTCAGGATGTCCTGTCAAAGGTCAAACAAAATGAAAATGTACATGCCTTTAGATGTCCAGAGTAGATGTGGAAACTAACTCCCTCTAAGGAAGATCTGCCAATTATTCACAGACCTAAGTATACAATTTATATTCGATCAACACAATAATCAAGTGAAATGTATTATATGCTGATTGTTTTCTTCTGTCCTGATTTCAAAGTCATAAATGTATTAACAGAAGTACATATTTACGGAATAGAAAAAACAGGATTCCTCATAACAGCCTTAGTAGTAATAAGTCAAATTGAATGCTGTGTGCACCACCATGCTACAGGAAGTACCATATGAAAATACGGGAGAACCCACAGAACGGCTGACCAGATTGGCCTTCAAAATGCCTTCAGTAGGTGGGTGACTTTCTCACTGTGATTCAGAAGATGTATAGCAATTTTCCCAGAAAGAGAAGTTTGGGGTAAGGAGTGAGGTGATTTCCCAAGGAGAGAGAAACCATGCTCCAAGGCATGGATTTCGGAAAGGGCCTGGCTTTTCAGAGGTGCAGGAAAAGAACGTCGGAAGGAACAATAGGCCAGCTGGGTCCAGACTGTGAAGAAACTCAGAGGACATGCCTGGGCATTTGGACTTTATCTGGGCGGGCAGCCGGAAGCTAAAGGAGGTAAACACTGCAGTTAAAATATTTGTTAAAACAACACATCACTCCTAGTTAAATTATTTCCAGGCTGGGGGCACAGACACAAGCTTAAAGAGGTAGTCTCCTTCTGTGGTGTTATTTGGAGAACCTCTCCCCATCTGTCACCAAAGCCTGACTCCCACAATTGCAGAGACCCATTCCTTTGGCCCGTGTGATAGTACTAATCCCCTTGGCAGAGGCAAAAGTTTGAGCCGCAGCCATTGTTAACACTATTGTTCGAAGTACTTTACAGGGTCTTCGGAGAGAAATTAGATTTCTGGAAAGAGGGAAAGCTGCAAGAAGCACTGAAGACTTTCTTCATAATTTGCCCAAGGCCAGTTTCCCTCCTGGTGAATCAGTTCTCCCGTGGACCTCATACCATCCCCTCTTCCTCGGGAGAAGAGCACATCACTTTCCATTCTCATTTTACATATTCATTTTCCATTTAATGTTGTATTTGGCAAATTTGCCTCATTTGAATAACGAAGAAAATTGGTGCATTCAGGTATCACAGAACAAGAGAAGCAGCTTACACTAAAAAGCTCACTAATAAAAGCCACGCTGCTAAAATGAACAGAGGAGAGATTTCTATTCTGTTCCTTTTTATTCTATTCACATTTATACAACGAAATACAGCCTTCAGTCCTAACACCAAGTGACAGTAGACATAGCAGTTCAGTTTGAGCCTGATAAGGGCAAATTAAGCCACAGAGAACCAGTCACCTCTGACTCCCCCGCTGCCGCTCTGGGTTTGCATCAGCCAACAGGTCTGACGGACTTCTTGCTTCCCACTTCCACCACCCAAGCCAACCACCCTGCGTCATCTACGGAGCATCCTCATGACTGTCTCACCCCTCTCCCTCCCCAGATCACCAAGCATATACCTGCAAACTCATCTTAAGACGCCGGTTTTCACCACGTTATTCCTTTGTTTGTAGATGTCTTTATGACTGTTGGATCAAGTCCAGACTCCTTTGAGGCATTTGAAGTATTTACAGTCCTTCAAAATGTGTCTCCACTAAGCTTAATAGTATATGTCACCACCATTCCTTGGGTTCCAGGGAAAGAGGCCTTTTTGTCTTTCATATTCAAAGCACGCTTTGCTCAGGCTATCTCTCACACCTATGCAAGGCAGCCATGGGAAGTTGTGCAGGTGGTGCACTGCACAACCTCAAGGTGCCATACATATATAACCTGCACCACTATAGGTGGGCAACCCTGTGCCTGGACTGCTCTGTAAAATGATTTCTAGTTCAAAAAGTTGCTGTGAGAAGGAACTGAGACAGAAACATTTAATTTATCTGGATTCAATTTTTCTTTTGTATATAAAAACTTAAGAGAATAACATAATAGTACATTTAAAACACATAGGCTGTATGAACTTATTCCCTCTTATTGTTTGTACTGACTTTATGATGTCACTTGAGAAACTGAAGGAGTTCAAAAGAGTCGTGTAGGAGTCTTTGCTCCTAAATAAATGACGTTAAATTCCTGCCTGTCTTTTTGGGAGGAAAGGGAGAATGCATGGAACAAGCAAGATGCATGCAAAACCCCTCTGCTCAAAACATCTCCTTCCAGGGTTGTCAGCGCTGGCTGCGCTTTGGAATCACCTGAACAGTCTTTAAAAGTACTGATGCCTGGGTCCAAACCTAGATTCTGATGGAGCTGGTCTGGAATGTGGCCTGGGAAATGGGTTTTTTTTTAAAGCTTCCCAGAAGATTCTACTGTGCAGCCAAAGATGAGAACCGCTGTCTCTGAACATGCCAGACCCGGAAATCCACTGATGTGAAAACATTTCTCATTAGAGATGTTCATCTCTTGTTCCACCTACTTCCATGTTAGGATACTAGTAATTCACACACTAGTACCATTTTACTTTAATTAGATCACATTTCCCTCTTTTGAGACGCAAAATTTTGAAGTGGGGAGAGTGGGCAAGGTAGCAGCAAATAACAAAGAGAAAGAAAACAAGTTCTCTCCCTCATTCACAGCAGCTATGAAGACCCCTGCTCAGAGAGACCCCAGGATTTCATTTATGTCCCCACTTCAAAACCCTCACATTCCTACTTGTGATGAATTAAAATACACATAGGTTAGATTTTCTTCTTAAAAAAAAGAAACAATGAGCCCCCCCATCCTCACATCCATTCAGCTGAACTGCCTTTAGTACCAGAAAACCAGAGCTGTCATCATATGCTTCATAGCCACTAAAATTTCTCACACTTGTAGAGGGGCATGAAGCCACTGCCCCAAAGTAGAAGGAATATTAGATTTGACGCTCAAAAAGCATCGTTTGACTCCCAAGCTGATCACCTACCAACCTTTCTGAGACTCAGTTTGCTTTTCCTCATCTCTAATAGGGGGTTACGGTGAGGATTAAGTAAAATATTGTAAGTAAAAACTCCTGGTACACATCAGACATTCAGTGAATGCTATTGAACCAAAAACCCTCTGGGCAAGGGGAGAGGTAAGTCATATGCTACCTCTGGTGGGTTGCCTCTGCAAATATCTAACACCCGAGACCATAAAAACTGATGGCTATTGTTCCTCCATGATAGTCCATGCTAACATTATTTTAAAACCACTTTTTAAGTAAAAATTCCAATAACACTTCTCGAATCAAAATAATGACATTTCTTCAGACTTTTCTCATTAGACTCATTTTAAAATCATTTTACATTTATTACTTCTCTCTAAACCCTGTTTTCATGGTTTCTTTCAAATTTTGAAGTTTATGCTAATCCTCATTTTCCATGCTACTATTGCTAATTAAAAACTACACAGCTGGACAAGCTGATAGACTTGTTGGGCAATCTTGAAAATTAATGCTTCCATCCCAAGCTCCAAATACATTAGTGTGTGTGGCTAAGGTTCATGCGTACCCAAAGATCTTCCATAATAATATGCGTCAGAAACTACCAAAGTTAAATTTTCCATGTCACCCTTCCCATGTCTTAACCAAGAGTGTTCACACGTAGTATAAAACATGTGTTAGCTCTGAGACTGTTAGATTGTCTCCCCAAATCATGATGAAAACGCATGAATCATTCAACAATCAAAAAGTATTTATTTAGCACTTAACCCATTTTCCAGCATTGGATGTGTGGCTGCAGGTAGGTGAGGAGATAATTACTCAATGATTGAGGTAGATTTTCCACATAATTGGGTCTCCTAAATATCTCAAATTAGCCTTTCAAACATTAAACGTTCTTTTTTTATTTCATCCATTTTTATTGGTTGATGATCCCAAACATTCTTACACAATCTACCCACTAACAACAGGAAAGCCTTTCCACTGATGAGCACTACACTGAAACCACACTCCCAGGGTCCTTGGCACCTAGTATCCAGCCTTCCTGAGAAGATAGCCCGAAGGAAGACACATCAACCAAAAAAGACATTACAGACACAAATCTGGGCTTTGGAAAAACAAAAAAAAAATAACATCCTCATACCCACCAACAGAGAAATCAGCTTCATTTTTCAGTTTCCTGAGATTTGGAATATGCTTTTGGGGTTGCCGATTTAATGGGAATCTCATGTGAGTTCTGATCCCATATAAGCACAAAAAAAAAGGGATGTTGCCAAAATTGGCACGAGGTTACATTTACTTCCATAATATGTTCCAAAATTAAAGTGCATGTCAAAGATACTAAGGAGAGTGGAGAGGGGTCTAAAGCAGTAACTATCCAACTGCTCTGGCCTTGCCTCGGAGGAAGACATAAATGCTACCTCATGACCAAGCATGTATATAATATAAGTCTAGGACTAAAACCAAGTTTCACAAAATAGAGTTTATCCTTACTTCGTGTAATTCTATTTCATTGCTAGCCCTTTAATTCATTAAGCCAATTTCACAACCCACTCATGGACTGAGACCTACTTCTTCAAAAACAGAGGTCTAAAAGGCCAAAAGAAAAATAACGACTCTTCCCAAAAACCAAAGATATTTGGTCTTCAATCTTAAACTGGTGCTTATTTAACTTAAGATGTGTTAGAAATGGGAAACCTCTCAAAGATGGTATAAATTGAATGTTTCAGGCTTTAACACATGGTCATATTAACATTACGATCAGAATCCTCCAAGCTTCAAACTATTGATATCAGAAATTTAGTTCTACTCGGGACCAGCCTGGTGGCACAGTGGTTAAGTGTGCACACTCCACTTTCATGGCTTGGGGTTCGACAGCCAGGATCCCAGGTGCAGACCGATGCACCTGTTGTCAAGCCATGCTGTGACAGGTGTCCCACGTATAAAGTAGAGGAAGATGGGCATGGATGTTAGCTCAGGGCCAGTCTTCCTCAGCAAAAAGAGGAGGATTGGCAGCACATGTTAGCTTAGGGCTAACCTCCTCAAAAAAAAGAAAAAAGAAATTTAGTTCTACTCAAGAGTTCCCTTTATCAAGAATTGCTGAGAATTCTAGGGCATGTTTTAGATATGCCCAAGAATCAATCCTGAGTATTGCTCACTGTCACAGCCAGCAGGCCCTGTACTCCACAGCTGCCACTTAGGTACCACCTCAGGCAGAGCTCAGCTAGTCATGCTGCAGCAGTGGGAGAAAGAGAACACACTCCCCTCTATACCTGCTGAACAAGGGGAGAGGAAAAGCCCAGGCAGAGAGTCAGTCGGGACAGGCCCTCCGAATCACACCCCCTGCCCTTTCTCCTCACTGAGTACCCGCACTGCCCAGGTGGCTGCTCAGGATGGGTTTCAAGGATGGGAACACACTTTACCATAAACCACCACTCCCCTCCCTCCTGCACTGGGACAGACTCCTTGCCCCATGATGAGGGCGAATCCTCTCCTAAGCGCTCCACCATCCCAGGACTTCCATCGTCTTCAGGCCATCAGGCACATCTGACGTGCCAACTCCAACTGTGGAAAGGATTCAAGCCTTTTGCCCAGCAAGCCCTCCAGACCCCATGTGGGTTACTGGGTATACGGATTAACTCCAGACGTCAGGGGCGTCTCAAGTCTGGGTAAAGCTCAGTCAGAACATCTTGTCAACAGAGGCTCTGTTGAATGTTCTAGCTTTGAGAATCAGGCCCAAATCGAGGATACAGACACAAATCTCATCTGGAGGGGGTTGAGAGGGAAATTTTTCTAAAGCGGATTATTTGGGGAACTGATTCCAGCTAAGCCACTTTAAGACTTCTATGGTCCTCCAGCCACATCATTCAGCCTATGCTGGATAGCCTAAGCCTTGCCTCTTTCCTGCTATCATGCTGCCAGGAATACAAATAATATTCTCTCTAAGAAGACTGCTAATCAGGAAGCCGAGGTGCCTAATGTGCCTATTTATTAGCACCCAAATGTATTCATCAAGACCAGAAGTTTCAGTTAACGTCAAAAAGCTTTTAAGGTTCTCGGTCCAGTTTTTCTGCAGAGCACAGCCTCTGAATCCAAATGAGGCTGCGGAGGGAGAGGGAGCCTACAAAAATGGGTCAGCTGGCTTCTCCTACTTCTTCCTAAAGAATATCTGGAAGCTAAGAGGCAAAATAAGTGGATTACATTTTCAGTTTACAAAATAATGGAAAAAAACTCACAGTATAACATATTGCCTTGTTTTCATATTTTAGTCTTAAGGTTAGATGTTTTTATTCGCTCTCTAGAACAATCACTTCCCCCTCCCCAACATGGGAACTTTATAATAGTGGCTTGGAGTTCATCCTGGGGGTTACAATAAAACTTCCCCTAAGAACTTGGAAATAAGGTTGATAAGAGTGGTCTCTAACAAATAAACTTGTGCTGATCTTTAAGATAAACACAATGACCACAAGATAAGCAAAGTGACTTTTAAAGAAAAAGGGTGGCTCCAGGTCTAGAAGACCTAAGAGTGAGCTTACTGACCAAAATCCTTGCTAAAGAAAGAAAGGGGGAAACAGAAGGGTGGGTGGAAGGGGCCCAGGCACAGCCACCCACAGAAAGAAGAGCAGACTCTCCTGGGCACACGCCTCAGGCGACACCTCCAAGACTTCTGAACCACTCACGGACTCGCCTCCCTGGGAGAGAAACGCCCCGAATGCACCTGGACCTTGATTCACTCAGTGCTTTTGTCCTAATTCAGTCCTCAGTGAGCAGCCTTCCTTTATGTGACTTCCACCGCAAGCCTGTCCGTGGAAAGGGAAGGCACTGACTATACAGACTCGGACTCATCTATCAACCACTGAGTATGGGATACTCATCTAGCCAATCACTGATGTGATCTGAGCCCCCACGAAGTGCCCGGTCTTTGTCCTAGGCAACAGGGATACAGTGGAGAATTAGACACTTGAGGTCCTTGGGGCTAACGCAAACGAGGAAACAAATAAATAAGACAACTGCAGCTAGCGATGAAGAACCATTCAAAAATAAGCTGAATAATGGACTAGATCATTTTGCTCGGGGAGGGCATGGGTGTTTCAAGAATAGGGATCAGGGATAGCTTCTTTAAGAAAATTATGTTTACTATAAAATCAGAGACTGAGGGCTGGCCCAGTGGTGTAGTGGTTGGGTTGTGCTCCTCTTCGGGAGCCTGGGGTTTGTGGGTTCAGATCCAGGGCATGGACATACATACCACTCATCAAGCCACGCTGTGGCAGCATCCCACATACAAAATAGTGGAAGATTAGCACAGGGCCAACCTTCCTCACAAAAAGAAAAAACAAAAAACCATTCTCCTTTATCATTTACCATCTTTTCTGTGTAAATCTGAAAGAATTTGGAAAGGAGCAGTCAACTTTCCTTACAAACGGAACCCTGTATTTCCTTATGGGAGCCCCCTGTCCGTGCAGCATTGGAGGGAAGAGTGGAGCACGGGGGAGAAGTAGAGCCCGCTGAATTCCATCTCCCAGTAGCCTCCAGGAGTTGCACAGCTGCTGCTCTGATGAAAGGAACTGTGTTTCTGGGGCAGAGACACATCATTCTCTGCTGCCACAGTGGGGAAACCGGCCAGGCTTGCATTCCACTGAAGCTGGTTCCCAGCCATCTCTCTGCTACCCTTTCTACTTCTCCTGCCCAAGAACGTGTAGAAAGAAGACCACCCCAGCCTGCACGACCTGGGAGAAGCCCAGCCACCTTGCCTTTCTGGCTCTTTCATTTTCTCTCTCTCTCCCCAACCCCCTTCCTCACTCTCTTGGACACTCTCATGCAGCAGCCGGGCCCAGGATCTGCTGAACCAGCCTGAGAAGACTGAGCCAGCTCTGCTCTAGGCTTTGGGGCACACGCTCTCTTTTAACTGCCTGTCTTTTCCTCTCGCTGATGGCTGCATCCTATAAGCCATTTAAGTGTTAAGATCCAAGAATCAGTTTGGTCTTTGGTTTCCGACCATTTAGGATGAACCAGCTTAGGGAAAGGAATTCTCCTAAGGATCACATCTAACTGACTAGAAAAGACACTGGGGTTTGGGGCCAATGCCCTGATGGGTTATAAATCTGCCTTGCTTTGCTGGTCACTGACCTGAGCACGCGTTTCCCTCAGGAACCTGGAAGAGAGGAGTCGCTATGGCAGGGCAAGATTCACTGTATTTTGGGGTCCCTGGGCCAAAATCTCTATTAGTAGCACTCTTTACCAGCACCTCCATTTCATTATTACCACAGTCAGGCTTTTTAAGGGTTCTAGAAGCCACAGACATTTTTTCAATGTCTGAACTTTAGTTGAGTTTTTGTAAAAGCCCCTTTGTTCTGCATGGTGCATTGTACCTGGATGAAAGGACTCAGTCTGGGAAGAGAATATGGCCCTTCCCCAACATACCAGAATCCATTGTTTGCCATAAAGGTAGCATCAACTTCGCCAGAAGATAATAATCACATGCACATATTCACAATCACAGTTTGATGTTGGACCTATGAAAGTCCTTTTTATTAAACTTTTTATAATAGTTTCGTTGTTTATAACTATGACATTGCACAAAAATGACCACCCTTTCCCCACTTCTCTGCATTATCCCCTAAGGGATAACCCCAAGGGTAGTTTTATTCTAGATAATCAGCCCAGGAAGTAAAATTAGGCAAGAATTAATTCTTTCCATGTTTATCTACAAGGACAATGGTTTCTATTTTTCTTCCTGGACGTTTCCTCATTGAGACCGACAGAACTCAGGCTCTAGGCGCCACAGCCTTGGACCTGAACCCAGAGACCTTCCTTACCTTCAGCTGAACTAGATGCACGTCCACATGCTTGCTGTCCGAGTCCTGCTGGACTGAATAGGTTAGGTCCCGGACCCTCTCTGAGGTTATCCGGAGCCAGGTCTCAATCTCGGGTAAGTGGAGGACAATCTTCCAGTCGGCCCCTGTATGCAGTGGGGGTGGCTTTTCATACTGCTGGTCAGAATCCATGTCCTTCATTGCCTCTTCTCCCTCATCCTGCTCCACAGTGGGTGTCAAGTTGATGGCCATGGGTGAAGCATCAGTAGCCATGGGATCCAGGTCCTGTGACCTCAAGGGGGAAAGTGTCACACTCATGGTTAACATGGAGAAGTCTAAACCTTACTTCTTTCCAAAACAGCTGAAAGGCAAGAGGAAAGAAGAAAGCAAGAGTCAGACAAGATTGCCAAATAAAGAAATGATACTTCACAGAAGAAACAGGATTTCTAAATTAAACCAGATTTCTAAATTAAGAAACCAGAGCTCATAGCAAAAACAGAAAGAGGTGTTTTGAGTTTCTACATAGTAGCCCCAAGACCCAGCATATAATAGGAACACAAAACCATGTGGTATTGCCTACCACAACATCCATTCTCTCTTCATTCCTTAGCAACAAAATCTTGATATTCAGCTGTGCATATTCCTGCCAAGAATTTAACATTACACTCCCTATCTCCATCGCAGCTAGGTGTGGCCATGTGGCTAAGTTCTGACCACCGTTATGTAAGTGGAACTGCTGTGTAGAAAGTCTGGGAGAGCTGCTTAAAGGGAGCTAACTCAGTTAGGAGGGGTCCCCTTTCTGCCTTTCTGCTTTTCCCCCTCTTCTGGCCTATAATGTGGACTTGACGGCTGGAGTTCCACTTGCCATCTCAGACCAGGAGACGCCTCTGAGAAGGCTGCGTAGAGGGTGGCAGAGCAGGATGGTAGGAGTATGGATTCCACATGAAAATGAGCAGCTACTGTGCCAGTCCTGCACTGTTGCCCTGGCCTTCTTTTATGGAGAGAAAAACAAACTTCTATCTTGTTCAGGCCACTATTATTTTGGTCTTTTCTACTACAAGCATCCAAACATCCTTTTGACTATTATATCCAATATATTCAATAAATAGGATAATTAGAGAGGGAACATGTTCTAAGTAGCAAAAACACCGCTGAATTCAGAAGAGGTTGCTCCTTTCTATGATTTATTAGATAAATAGATATCACGTACTAATTTCAAAACTTTACTCTCCTGAAAAGCATAGATCATGGATTATATACAATCTATCTAATTAAACTCTCAATCTAAATTACACTAATATTTGGTTATGTTGAAACCTTTAGAGGCTTCTGGAATTTCAAGAATATTAAGTTGCTCTTAAACACAAACATTAAAATGTTAATCGGATATGTTAAGAATAACGTAAGTGTAAGTCATAATAAAGTAAGGTTGCTTTTTAAGATAAAGTTGATGAGTTTACTAATAATTTAGCTATGTGACTTATCTTTCTTCTGGAACCAGTATAATATAAAAAACTTTTAGGATCTTGTACTTTAAACATTTTAAGTACACATTATTTTTAGTTTCAGAAGCAGCTTCTTCTACTCAAGGCAATGAGCTTCTTCTTCTTTTATGTCTTTTTTGATTCTACACATTCAAGTTAGTTTATAGCTCCATTCTCCCAAAGATGAAATGTGGCCGACCAAAACATGAAATTAAGTGTGAGTCTCAGAAAGTAGCCTGTATTTCTTTAGATTCTTAATATTCTCTTAGTAACAAAAGAAAAATTACCTACAAAAATAGAGGGGAAAAAATCAAGAAATCTCCCAATTTGACTAGGAATATGTAACTTTCCAGACAGGAATGGGCACAGGGCATAAAAAGACTTGTTGAATTAGCAAAAGCCATAGAATAAGGTCCTCCTATGACATATCATTTCACGGGCCTTCCGATGCTGCAGTGTACTGGCTCTCCCCAATTTATTAAGCATTTAACTTTTGAATTAAATGATAAGGAGGTTTATAGATGAATTTTTGAAAGCAGTTATTTGCAAAAAGCAAAATATTATGCCATAAAGTAGGTTTATCACTTCGGTACCTGCCTTGGAGAATGGTTTTAGGCTTCAATTCAACAACTTTCTCTGATTGCAAGAGGGAGAAACCCACGCCCCACAATTTTAACCACCCTGGCATACAGTTTTTAAAATAACAATAACACAAGATCTGGCTGTTTTTAAAAACCAATTCGAAGATATCAAAATTTCACTGGGAGGGACAAAACTCCAGGAAGAGTAAGCTACCATCCTACTTCTTTATACCCTAGCTTCGGACAGGCTGTGATTCTGATTTCCCAAAGCATTTTTAGGTTTTTAATCAATTCACTGCCCTCTGGGGCATCTGTTTAGAATCACAATCCCAGAGAAGGAATCTGATACACAAAGGTTAATAAAGGTTTCTAGCTCAAGGTCATAGAACTGGTGATAAATGAAGAAGAAGACACTGGTGTCACAGTGGTTCCCTCTTCTGAGAAACCAGGCTCATGCAAACCAGAAAACGAAGTGCCAAGGCAGTGTTCAATGAATTGTTTCAGCTACACCCACACACACACTCACCTCCAGAGCCCTGCCCAAGAAGCCCTGCACATCTGAAAAACAATGCTTGGTCATTGTGTCTCCTCTGAAACTCCTAAATCAAGGCAGGGCCTTTTCTGGAATACATATCCTACTGTAACTAAAGAATATACTAAAGAATTGGCTGGGCGCAATTCACGTCCCAACACACATTTCCACATGTACCATCAGGTTGTGCACCAGGCAGGCACAGTGCACTTTTGTGTGATTCGGGGCAAGATGCTTCACATTTCTGGGTCTCAGTTTCCTCATCTGTAAAATGACAAAGTTGGTCTGGATAATCAGTAGGAGCCCATCTGACCCTAAGAATCTGTGATTACCTAGGGTCATTTATCCAGAGATTTCAAAGCAGCCTGAAAGGCTGATTGGAAGCAACCTGCCTATACTGAGAGCTGTGCATATAACAAAACGATGGCCTCCGTTTTACCAGAGCACACGAAGAGCATCAATAGATCTATCCTACTTCATGGAAAGAAAGAAAGAATTACCATATAAACACATTTTGTAAATTGCTATTTACACATTATCTGTTGCTAATTCTTCCCAGAGGAATGAATATGGGAGATTCTCTCCTCTGGGAGTTTGCAACTTAAGACTGACAACAGATTCAGTTATGCACGTAGAGGACACACAGAATAAAATAAAAACATTAAACAAAAATGTAGCTGGCGTGCATCACACATGAGTAAAGAGCAAGGAAACCTTACATTCAAAGTTTTGCCAAAACAAAATTTTCCTGCATATGTAAAATTTCAAACTTGACTCAATGTTTCCATATTTTACTGATCAGACTATAAACAAGAGAATTCCAAAACCCAGAGAAGGAAAGCAAAGAGGTGCTTTACTCAAGTTTTATTTCGGTTTCTATTTACCTTCCCTCACATACACCTTTGCCACTGAGAAAGGAATACCATGTGTGTCATAACAGCATAGCAAGAATGGAAGTGGCATAAAATTAATTAATTATCCATTTTAATGGAAAGTAATTACCATGAACACTTAATTTTTAATTCTAGTAGTTCACACTTAAATGCACCACCCATGCATAACAAAACTCTATTTCTGATTTCACAAAATCACATCTGATTTCAAAGGTAACTTAAATTTACAATTTAAAAGAAAATTGCTTCACAGTGGGGAGAAGTATAGTAAGAATCTTTGTGCGTATTTTTCCTGCCTTTGTCATGACTATTCAAGCTTGCTTTTCCATCAAATTAATTACTCCATTTTAATGAAAGCAAATAGTATTAAATTCAGCATGTCTATACATTCTCCTAAATACTATAAGTTTTGTATTCGTCCTTTACAAGGCATCTTGTAATAAGATTCCTTTCTAGTCACAGAGAAATTAAAAAAAAAAAAAGCCAGTAGACAACAACTTCTGACGATGCGAACGAAAGCCTGACCCAAGTGTCTACAGGTACCCACCCAGTGACAACTCTGGTCCAAAGCTGCGTGAGAGGACCCATCAACCAGCTTCTCGGAACCCAATGACCTCCCTTTCCCCTCCCCCATCAAATGCTTATCTGTGGCCACCTTTCCAGCTTTAGAGATAATACCAATAATACCACCTTTATCCCAGCTGCTGTTAAAAATAACATAGTTGAAATCCTTTCCTTTCCACCAATCCAAAGAACACTCAACATTTCAAGTGCAAAAGCTGAAAGCAGTTTTAAAGCTTTCTCTTTTTTTTTTTAAATTTGTGGGAGGGCTTTCCCCACCACATTCTATCGGTCACCCTATAGAAAGAGAAGAAACATACCGTGGATCGCTTACTAACAGGGACTGGTTCTGCTATCTCCCTGAGAGTCCATGAGTGTTGGAACCTGACGTTAGCAGAATGCATTCGACCTCAGTAAGACACATTTAAGTCAGGAGTGTTCTTCCACCAAACCAGGAGGGAAAACACACAGCTACAGAGCTATCGAAGCTGCCCACCTCCTGTAACTTTCTCTCTTAAATAAAAGAATAGAAAAGCCGGGAATCTGCCGACTATACTCACTGTAAATGCTTTTGTGCCTAAAAGTCCTTCAGGATTAAGCATTTGGCTCCTCCTTCTCCCTTCCCCCCACCTCGAGTTCTCCTCTTGCAGCCAAACAAGATAAAGGCCGGTGTCAGGGCTGCTCCACACCAGTAGGACACTGGCGAGTCTGCAGGGCACCAGCTTCACCCGTCCTTAGTGGCCTAAATCTCTTACAGAGGGCTGCTACGCTGTCCCTATTTGGAAGCTAATGTATAAGCTCCAGGCCTGTGCAGTTATAGGCAGGCCTTTTGCAAACAAGCGGTGGTAAGCGAGCTGAGAAAAAGGAGACAGTTGCCAAAACAAGGATCACTAGGGAAAAGAGTGTTTGGGTGAACAGAGCACAGTCAGTTGTGGTTCAGAAGAACCAAGACTGTACACACCCAAAACTGAGCAATCCTCAAGCAGGATAAAGTAACAAATTTATAAATAAATTAATAGCACTATGTTAACATAACCAGCTGACAAAGCCACTCTGAGCTAAACAGGTTAAGGCTCTCTCTTAGCAAGAAACTGGTTTTTCCAAGCGAGAGCATCATCCTGGGTACAGTTTGAGAGGCAGTCTTAGCATCTACAAATCGACCCCAAGCCTAAACACTTACTCTCAATCTTTCTGTGCCCTTACTCCCTAAAGAAAAAGTGAGACTAAAGCATAATTCTAGCCAGATGTACAGATCTGCTTGCTACACAGCCCACGTTATAAAACTGAGGCAGAGAAAATTATGTTAGGCATCACGGTGTCCTTTTTTCTTCCTCTTCGTTCTTTCTCTCATATTCTCATAATCACTCTTCACAGAGCCTATTTATAGACACACTGAGTTTTGAAGGGAAAAGGAAAAGTTCCACCGGAATGTTCTGATTTTTTTCTAAGGTTAGCTCTCATGCTTTGACTGCATTAAGAAAAAATAAATGAACTCAGGAGGTGCACCGTGTGTCTGATTCCAGGATTCTAGAACAGGGCTCTGTGAAGAAAACACCAAAACAAGTTTAATAAATTGCTTAATTAAGAGTCGTGGCCTCCTAGACAAATGCGGCTGGAACTTATCACCTAGTTTTAAATCTTGCTGCCTGCCTACCTCCCTGGCCTCTCGTGAGGTCAAGAATTGGGAAACTTTAGATGGCTTTAAGCTTTCAAAGAGGAGAGCCAAAGAGTTCCTGCCAAGCATTAAGTTAAATTTGTACTTTGGGGAAAAAAGAGAGGGTGGTTTTTGTAAGATGCTACTCAGGAATTTTCTATAACCACTGTCTGCTTCCTCCTCCGCCGCCGCCCTCCCCTCCTCCCGGCCGGCGGGGCACTCACCTGGTGTAACGCAGGGCAGTGAGATCACCCGTAACCCCTGACTAGTGTCACTTTCTAATCCTCCTGCCAGAGCGGAGCAACCTGAAGGCAGATGGCAGTGAGAGGGACTTCGGGGTGGGGGCGGGAGGCAGCATGTAGAGAGTGGGGCCCTGGACAGACTTCTACAATTTCAATGACCTTCTTGGTGTTATCACTGATGTTTCCTCCCTCTCTTTTTCCACTTTGATACGTTCTTTGTGCATGGCTGTGCCCCCAGGCAGATGGCTACTTACATTTTGCTAATCACACAGAGACCATGCGCCCCCTCTGGTCTCCCCTCAATCACTGGTAACTCCCAGCCATAACACGCTTCATCAATCATCTTTGTCCCTTGACCCCTCTTCCTACTCCCCCTCCCCCCCATTATTCAGATCCTTCTCCTGTGGCATGGATGCTCAGATTGACCCAGCTAGTCATCACACCTCCCCTCCTCTGTTTTCTGTCCCCCACGACAACAGTCAGTTCCTATCATCAGAGATTCATTTGACTGCATCAGCCAGGCAGCTGCAAATGGTACCCGTGGTCGTCAGTGTGTGGACCTGGACTCTGTGAACACTAATAAGTATTCATATTCCCTACCCCCACCCCAAGTTGCTAATAATCACCTTTAAGCATTAGGCAGCTGCCTTCCTGTTGTTCAAGAAAATGTCTTGAGAGGAACTGGATTTGTAAAATTCAAATACATAATTTATACAGTTGTTGCTTTTATCAATGCTGTTAATGAAGACAATGAAACAGAACTCATTTCAAATCAACTGACGTGACTGAGAATCAACTATATACACAAGGTGTTATGTGTATAAATGACTCATCATATTTACCCTCAAGGAAATTAAAATTTAATAGGGACAATTTCCCTCCCTCCACTCTCCCCCTCACACACACACACACACACACACACACTCACCCACTAATACCTATAGCACAGGCAGGATGTGGGCAAACAAAGCCCTATGCAGCCCCAGAGAAGCGACATTAATCCTGGATAGAGGAAAGATAAGGGGGAACCTGTGCTGGAGAAGGTAACCTTTGAGAGGGGCTTGTGAAAACGGGTCTGATTTCGAATGACAGAGAAAAAAAAGGGAGGTGGGAAAGAATTCCAGGCTGGGGGAACTACATGGACAAAGATACCTCACCGTCAAGAAGTTGAGAGAATCAGCAAATAATTCAGTGTTGAGAGGAACTGGGAGCTTGATGGGGACCAGAAACAGATCAGGCTACAAGGTAAGTTGTGGCCATATTATAAGAGGGCTGTGAACGCCATGCTATGGAGTTTGGAAGGAATCTTACAAGGAGCAGGAACTCTAAAAAGACTGTAAAAGAAAAGAAACAGAAATACAGTTGTGTCCTAGAATGGGACAGAAAAATCAATACAAGCACTCTTATTTACCAAGAAAATGAAATAAGATATCATCATTATGAGAGAACCAATACCCTATGTTTGGGCAGACTTCATCAACATAAAATGCAACCTTAAAAATCTCTTTATAGCCCAGAAAAAAAGAGAAAGAGAGAAAGACTGAGAAAGAGGGAGACTACAAGTCTGACTTTTAGATCAGAGTGACTAAAGGAGCTCTGTGCTCTGTCCTACCTAATCCATTAAATATGCAAAGAACTCTCCATTTTTAGTTCTCCATTAACCCTACCCACAATCTTAGCACCACAGATTTGAAGTGGAAAAATTTTAAGGATCATTTTATGAAATGTTTTTATCTTTTTTCTTGTTCTAAAATTATTTTTTAAATTAATTAAAAAGTAATATATATTAATTCAAACATTGTAAAAATAGATAACATTGAAGTGAAAAGGTCCTCCTCTATTCTCATATTCTCATCCCCAGTCAATAAGTGATAAGAGGCTATTTATCTTTTGTGACCTCAATATGTAAAGTAGAAGGAAATGAACCCTAAAGGGAGAGTCGTCTTTAAAGATGCTAAAGACTAAATTAGTTACTCATCTGTATTAATGCAGCAACATAGAAATGTTTGCTAATTCAGGGTTTATTTACCAAGTGTTAATAAGTATTCTACAAAAAGTTGCTGCTGACAAATAAATTGAGAAAGTGCTGGGCAATTTCTGGGTAGAAATAACTGACTGAATAAATGTATCTAATTTTGCTGCCTCCAGAAACCCTACTAACACTACTGCAGAGGATTTCTTGGTTTGGGTTTTTGTTTTGTTTTTTAAGTGTAAAAACTCAAGAATGGGAGCAGAAACAATAATATTTTGGAAGCTGGAAATTAGAGGAACGAGTGATAAATGCCTTAGCCAACTCTAGAAAGCTAAATCCTAAGCAGCAATGCAGAGAGAGAAGAGCCAATCTGAGTTTACTCTAGAATCCTTTAAGTATTTTGAAATTGATAGGTGGATAGGGCGAATAGGCCCACCCACATCTTCAAAGCTTTCAATCAGCTTTGTAGGCTCCTACTCCCTAAGAATAATCAGGCAGTCAAGGATTAGCAGAGATTTAGGGAGAGTTTTAGTATAGATAACAGGCCCCAAGCATGCGAACAAAGAACCTCAACCTGGAGGAAACAAATTATGCAAGAGAAGAGATATTGGTGAAAAAGAAAGATTGTCAGATATAAGATATTGTATCCAGGAGACAACCATAGAATGTTATTTTTAAAAAGAAATATTTAGATAACAAAAAAGAACTTTGAAAAAATAAAAATAAGATAGTGATGAGGACCAAGGTTGCCCCAAGGAGCAAAGCCCAAGGCGTCCTGCCCTACATACCATCATGATACACTATATCATCCTCTGGGAAGCATAGGACATCCTGACCTGATCCAATCTGACTCTTATCTAAAGTTACAGGACCACCCAATAACCAGATCCCACCTACACTGATACCATTTTAATGACTTTTTTTACATAATCTTTCCTTTGTCTTGTAAAGAGATAACTCACATACTTATGTCTTAAATTTAGCCCTACCCTCAACCCATGTTTGCAGCTCTTACTGCCCATGGGTCCTGTCCCCATGCTATTCGCTGAATAAAGGAGCACTACTACCAGACCTTGAGAGTCCAAGAAATCTTTCTTTCAATTCCTTGGCTCACCAAGCTGGCATCAATAGCAAAAAGGGAAATTTCAACACAGTGGCTGAAAATACAGGTGAAGAAATCTCACAGAAAGTAAAGCAAAAAGATATATAAATAGAAATTAGGAGATGAACCGTAAGATAAATAGCAACCAATCCAGGAGGTCCAACATCTGGAGAACAGGAGTTCCTGAAGGCAAAAGGAAAGAGAAAGGAAAAAATCATCAATGAAATCTTTTAAGAAAATGAAGGACGTGAGTTTCTAGATTCAAAAGACCCACCTAGTATTTGAAAATAGACACACCAAGGCACTTTATTTGCAGTCTCAGACTACCAGGGAAAATGAGCTTTGGGTTGGAGGTAGCGGCATATACAAAGAATCATAAATGAGACTGCTTTGGATTTCTCAACAGCAGCTACAATATTGTGATTTATAATAAGAAATATATATTTGGTCTTTGTCCCCATTTCTAGCACAAAGCTCCTAAAACTCCTGGAATTTTCTAAGCACCAGAGCTGTGGGAATGTCTTTTGTCATAGTCTTGTTTTATCTTCAGTTCCTGAAATAGCTCCAGAGCTGGAAAGGTAAAAGGAGTGTCTTGTTATTCATAACAAACCCCTTTCAACCACACCTGAGTTTATGTTAATGAGGTGACTTTTGGAAAGCCATTAGGATGGATGCTGGTTGCCAGGTGAACCAACCTTGATTAGAGGGTGGGAACTTTCAGCCCCACCCCCTTCAACCTCCGGGGAAGAAAGAAGGGCTGGAGGTTGAACAATCACTAATGGCCAGTGATTTAATCAATCATGCCTATGTAATAAAGCCTCCATAAAAATCCAAAAGGATGGGGCTCAGACAGCCTCTGGATTGGCGAAGAAGAATGCACCCACATGCTGGGAGGGTGACGCACCCCAAACTCCTCAGCAACAGAAGCTTCTGTGCTGGGGACCCTCCCAGACCTCACCTTATGTATCTCTTCATCTGGCTGTTCATTCATATCCTTTAATATCCTTTGTAATAAACTGGTAATCTAGTAAGTAAACCGTTTTCCTGCATGCTGTGAGTGGCTCTAGCAAACCAATCAAACTAATCAAACTGACTCTCTAGAGGAGAGGGTCAATTTATAGCCAATGGGTTAGATGCACAGGTAACAACTTGGACTTGGAATTGGCATCTGAAGTGGTGGGGGAAGAGGGACAGTGTTGTAAGACTGAATCTTAACCTATGAGATCTGACACTATCTTCAGGTACATTGTGTCAGAATTGAGTTCAATTATAGGACGCCAAGCTGGTATCACAGAATTGCTTGGTGTGGGAAAAACCACCACACATTTGACGATGAGATGTGCCAGAAGGGAAGCAGAGTATTGGGAGTAGAGGAGACACACAGGACTGTGTTTTTCCAAACCAGCAACATTGGAAGCAAGAAGACAATTGTTTTCCTTAAGAAGAAAATGAATTATAGCATAGAATAGTATACCAAGAGTAATATAATTGTTAAACAAGCAAATGTAAGGATAAAATAAAGATATTTTCAGATGTTTAAGTTCACCAAGAAAACAACATTCCACACACTTTTCTCAAGAGATACCAGAGTCTCTCTAGATACCCTACCAAAAAAAAAAAAAGAGTAAACCAAGAAAGAGGAGATCAGGAGAAAACAGGAGACCTAGCCCTCCAGGGTGATAGGCAAGGGAAATCTCAGGATGGCAGCTGTGTACCAGGCGAGGAAGTCTTCCAGTCCACATTGGAACAGGCCAGAAGGCTCTCAGAAAGACGACTTCAAACAGACGACACTGGGAAAAAATCTGGTGTGAATGAACATACCCAGAAGGGATTTACTTGACAAATAAAAATGGCAAGTAATAGGATATATTGGAGTATATGAGGAAGCCCTTTGGTGTGAACCTAATTTGGCCTGACCTTGTCTTTCCAAAAGGGCCAGACCCGACCGTGGCCATTGAGCATGTATTTTCTATCTGCTTTAGATATTCCCTATGGCAAAAACAAAGGCCCTTGAGATAAAGGTGCAACTTCCCTCCCCCTCCCAACTTTGGCATTTGCTTAAGGATTAAGCATCTTTCCTTAGGTTAGGAACTGATTGCTATGCTCACCTGTGACCACCCAGCTCGAGACAATAGACTTGCCTCCTGCTACGCCCTCTGAGCTAGCAGACCCACTACCTGCTGTGTCCATCAAGCGCTGTGCTGACAGGGCAATCTTGCGACTGTTGTGGGAGGGACACTTCAATCATATGTGAAACATCCTGTTTGGGGGTATATAACCACTTTGTACACCCCACTTCTTTGGTGCCCTTTCTTCCTTCCGGAAGAAAGGCCCCGGGCCATGGTCCTCACATTTTAGCTCAGAATAAACTCTCCCAAATTTTCATTTATAGATTGGTTATGGATTATTTTTGTTGGCATACTCAATTGATGGAGAATTGGGGGTTGAATTAAAGATAAATAAATAGAAAACTAAGCAAATAATAATTATGAACTGCAGAAAAAATAAAAAGTTGTACTAAAATAGAACAGGAATCATATTATTCTATGTGGCTTAGCTAAAATTTGTATTTACATATTATTAATAATATAAATTCTAAATGTTGATATAATCCAAATCACAACATAACTTTACAGGAAGCATGGTGGGGAGGGAATTTTGTATGTGTGCACACCTGAGAGAGAAAGAAATGAGGCAGGGGAACAAGCTAAATTAATTCTCATCTTTTAGGGTGAGAAGTCAATAGATAAAGATAAGAGAAAAAGTACTCAGGAAGTAGCCAGACCATTCTATTGTTTCAAGGTAGAGGTAGTCACCAAAAGAATCAGCTAAAAGATGGAAAGTGGTCATCTCTGGAGAATGGGAAATGGAAAACAGGGTCCGGGACTGCTATTTGTCTTAAACCTCAGAACTACTAGACTCTTAACTATTTGTGTGCAAACATAACACTGAAAAATATCCAGATTAGAGAAGGAAAGAGTTTCTTAATTGCAGGATAGGGCTTTAACACTCACAGGTACATTGAGCATCTCCAAATAGGGATAGGAATATAAGGTGCATTAGTTCCCAAACTTATTTGACTATGAAAATGATTATTTTTTGTTTTTTGGTGGAGAATGTCACAAGACTGGGTGGGGCACTCAGTTAAAATGCTAACTTTTGTGCCTACCTATCTTCTAAAACACTGTATTTTTTAATACAAAGTGCTTACTGTGACTCAGTTCAATAATAAGGTTGTATTCATTTCACTCAAGCAATCCCTTTAAGAAAGAACTGCTTCCTGTGAACTAAATCTGCTCTCAGGATGAAAGCCACAGGTGATTAAGCGATGAGTTGAAGGTAAACTTCTTTTATTATTTGTCCCACGAGTAGATATATTCCGGAGTGAATAACTTTTATTTCTGAAGACAACAGAATCAGACTGAAATGCCAAATAAGGAACTTAAGCCAAATCTTTCAACTAATATTACATTTGTTTCTGCTGTTCATGCTGCAACACGAGGATACTTCAAAGAACTACCCATACTGCCATTCTTTCATAAACAGCAGGCGTTTTACAGGCGATGAATTCTCATAAAGACCAGGATTTTCTCAAGCATTATTTCCTACTCACACTAACTTCCCAAACGTGCAAAAAGGATTTTCATTAGAAGATTCTGATGTCATATTAAAAAATAACTAACGGGAAATGGCAAAGGCTCATAATATCCCCAAATCTGATGTGATCAGACATCCTCGCTCTGAATGTTCTTTATTACAGAAAGAACAATTAAAGATCTCGTCCTATGTCTGCTTTTCAAAGGAACAATTTCAGCAAGGTAGAATTTACGTATTTCAAATATTTTACGATGGTTTTCCTTAAAATGCCTCAAGTTCAACACTGTCAAGCATTTCTGCCCAACTAGCCATCTAAATTGAAGGTGGGTGTCTGTTAAAGTATGACTCATTCTGACATGAATTAATGTTTTAAAAATTAATTCCTAGGACAAATGAACATTATTTATCATAGACCTTCAAAGAAAAACAAAATACATATTTTCTAGCAAACTCTAGATGACCATAGAAGCCCACAAATATTTTTGTTCTGTTTATGCTGGTAGACAATAAAAGCATGGGGCATGGACCAACTTAGCATAAACTCACCTTCACTGAATTTTTGTCTCTTTCTTAATAAATTATTTATTCTCCTGCTTAATGAAAAAATAGCAATAATAGAAACAGCTGAGTAAGAGCTAATGACTTAAAAGCCTCTAAAAAGACCCCAGCAGATCCTTCATCAACCCTAGAAAATTATAGATTGAATATTACTAGATGCTTTGCCAGACCTTCCTTTCAGCAAAGACAGAAAAACAGATTTTATTTTTTTAATTTAGGGGCCCCACTAAATCACAGGAGTACAAAGGGCAAAATGCTGAAGGCTGCAGCAGACCAATCCGTACTCTCCCCTCTGCCAGAACAGTGCTAAAGCCTAAACTGAAAGCAAAAACCCTCCAGCCATTTGATTTTATCACTTACCACTAACCAAGTCTAGCTGCGGTGTGGAAGCAGGGGAACGGCAGCATCCCAGAGAGGTCATCCTTTCCAAGCCTTTCCCTTCTTGCCCTCCTTAGGTAAATCTTGGATAAGACTTCATCATCAAGCACATGAGCCCCTGGCTGTCATCGAAGAACGAGTCAGATGCTTGAAAGCTGACTGTCCCCTAAGCTTTTTATTTTAATTTTTCATATCTTTCTTTGCAATAGTTAGAATTGATGTGACACTCAGAAACAACTGGTCCTTCTCCAATAGGCTCTAGAAATCATCCACTTAGAATTTCTCAATTAATGCCTCACAATCATATCATACATCACATGACACAGCTATTTTTGGTCTTACTTAGTCATTTGCAGCCAAATACAAATGAATCTCAGACAAATTCTGGTTGTCATAGCTTCTATTCACTGTGCCCTTTGGCCCAATCCTATCATTGTTAATAGTTCTGTATGATTCACACACGGATTTGGATACTCCAGGTCCTTTGAGTGAGCTTCCTCAATAAGAAATGTTACGCTCTATGCCTGAAAATGAATGATCCAGAAAGCTTCATTAACATGAGGCTGACTGAATCTTCAAAATAATAGCATTTGGATAACCCTTTAATTAAGTTGGAGTCTATATGGTGAGAGTTTTGTTTTATTTCACTTTTTTATCATAATGTAAAACACAAACAGCCAAGAGAATATGATTTTTCTCTGCTTTGACCATAATGTGCAAAATAACATGAAAATTTAAAAGAAAAGAGATTTAGACAGATTTATAAGGAGGCAAAGGAATTTATTGGCCTGATAGTTTTATGTACACTATAGTTTAAGAAAAAAAAAGTGTATTTAATGAGCATCTCACTTTGTTTGACACTTTCCTGTGAGCTCTGGAAAACAAGTGAGTCAACGCTTCTTGACCCTCCACCCTCCAGATTTCAGGTCCAAGAAAGGAAGAACTAGTAGCTTCTATGTTGACTCCCTTCTCAACTGAACTATAAAGAGAAATAAATTGGAGAAAAACTGATCTTGACCATGAAGAGTAAGTCTCTGTATGTTTTTTTCCATTTTTTTCTTTTTTTCCCCAGCTTTATTGAGATAAAACTGACATACAACGTTGTATATGCTTAAGGTGTACGTGATGATTTATGTATATATTGTGAAACAATTACCACAATAGGTTAGGTAACACATCCCTCAGCTCACATAATTACAATTTTTTTTGTGCATGATGAATGCTTAAGATTTACTCTTAGCAATTTTGAAGCATATAACACAGTATTGTTAACCATAGTCACCATGCTGCACACTAGATCCCCAGAACTTATTCATCTGACAACCGGAAGTTTGTACCCTTTGACCAACACCTCCTAATTTTCCCTACCCCCTAACCCCTAACCACCACCATTCTACTCTCTGTTTCTATGAGTTTGGCTTTATTTGAGATTCTACATATAAGTGAGATTATACAGTATTTGTCTTTCTCTGTCTGACATTTCACTTAGCCCTCAAGGTCCATCCATGTTGTCACAAATGGCAAGCTTTCCTTCCTTCTTATGGAATACACACATATATATCTGTCATATATATATACATGATATTTATGGAATATATATTTTATGGAATATATGAGTATACATGTGTTATGGAATATATATGTTTTATGGAATATATATATAGGATATATATATATTCGATAAGAAATATGTGGAATATATATATATATATATCTATCTCCCATATATACCGCATTCTTCATTTACATATATATGCCACATTTTCTTTATCCATTCATTTGTTGATGAACACTTAGGCTTTTTGTCTTGGCTATTGTGAATACTGCTGCAATAAACATAGGTATACAGATATCTCTTCGAGATAGTGATTTCATTTTCTTTGGATGTATACTCAGAAGTGGGATTGCTGGATCTTATGATAGTTCTATTTTTAATTTTTTAGGAACTTCCATACTGTTTCCCGTAGTGGCTGCATCGATTACATTATTGCAATCAATAATGGCTGCATCATTATTACATTCCCACCAACAGTGCACAAGGGTTCCCTTTTCTCCACATCCTCACCAACACCTATTCTCTACTGTCTTTTTGAGAATAGTCATTCTAACAGGTGTGAGGTGATATCTCATTATGGTTTTGATGTGCATTTCCCTGATGATCAGTGATATTGAGCACCTTTCATGTATCTGTTGGCCATTTGTATACCTTCTTTGAAAAAATGTCTATTCAGGTCCTCTGCCCATTTTTCAATCAAATTATTTGGATTTTTTTTTTTTTTTGCTATGAAGTTGTATGTATCCCTTACGTATTTTGGATATTAACTCCTTATCTGATATATGGTTTGCAAATATTTTCTCCCATTTCATGTGCTGCAAAGGCTATCTTTACCCCATCAAGTATTCTTGGCTCCCTTGTCAAATATTAATTGACTGTATATGCATGGTTTTATTTCTGAGCCTTCTATTCTATTCAATTGGTCTATGTGTCTGTTTTTATGCCAGTATCATGCTGTTTTGACTACCATAGCTTTGTACTATAGTTTCAAATCAGCAAGTGTGATGTCTCCAGCTTTGTTCTTCTTTCTCAATATTGCTTTGACTATTAAGGGTCTTTTGTGGTTTTACACAAACTTTAGAATAGTTTCTTCTATTTTTGTGAAAAATGTCATTGGAATTTTGATAGAGGTCACATTAAATCTATAGATGATTTGGGGTAGTATAAACATTTTAACAATATTAATTCTTCCAGTCCACAAACACAAGATATCTTTTCATTTATTTGTGTCTTTTTTAATTTCTTTCACCAATGTCTTATAGTTCTCAGTATACAGATCTTTCATCTCCTTGGTTAAATTTATGATGCTATTGTAAATGATATTGTTTTCTTATTTTCTCTTTCAGATATTTTGTTGTTAGTGTATAGAAATGCAACTGATTTCTGTATGTCGATTTTGTATTCCATAACTTTACTGAATTCATGGATTATTTCTAACAGTTTTTTGGTGGCGTCTTTAGGATTTTCTATATATAAGATCATGTCATTTGCAAAAAGAGACAATTTTACTTCTTCCTGTCCAATTTGAATGACTTTTATTTCTTTTTCTTGCCTAATTGCTCTAGCTAGGACTTCCAGTACTATGCTGAATGAGAGCAGTGAGATTGGGCACCCTCCTCTTGTTCCTAATCTGAGAAGAAAAGCTTTCAGCTTTTCATTGTTGAGTATGATGTTAGCTGTGGGTTTGTCATACATGGCCATTGAGGTATGTTCCTTCTATACCTAATTTGAGAGCTATTATCATGATAGGATGTTGAATTTTGTCAAACACTTTTTCTGTGTCTATTGAGAGAATCATGATTTTTATCCTTTATTCTACTAATGTGGTGTATCACATTTATTGATTTGTGTATGTTGAACCATCCTTGTACCCAAGGAATATATCCCATAGTGTATGATCATTTTAATGTGCTGTTGAATTTGGTTTGCTAATATTTTGTTTAGAATTTTTACATCTATAGTCATCAGGGATATTGGCCTGTAGTTTTCCATTCTTGTAGTATCCTTATCTGGCTTTAGTATCAGGGTAATGCTGGCCTCATAAAACGAGTTTGGAAGTGTTTCCTCCTCTTCAATTTTTTTTGGAAGAGTTTCAGAAGGATGGCATTAATTCTTCTTTAAATGTTTGGTAGCCTTCACTATTGAAGCCATCTGGTCCTGAGCTTTTCTTTGTTGGGAGGCTTTTGATTACTGCATCAATCTCCTTAGTCATTATTGGCCTATTCAGATTTTCAGTATCTTCCTGATTCAGTCTTGGTAAGTTGTATGTTTCTGGGAATTTATCTATCTCTTCAAGGTTATCCAATTTCTTGTCATAATTGTTCATAGTAGCCTCTTGTGATCCTTTGTATTTCTGCAGTATTAGTTGTAATGTCTCATCTTTCATTTCTAATTTTGTTTGAGTCCCGTCTCTTTTTTTTCAGTTAGTCTAGCTAAAGTTTTGTTAATTTTGTTATCTTTTCAAAAAACCAACTCAGTTTCATTGATTTTTTTCTGTTGTCTTTCTAGTCTCTATTTCATTTATTTCTGCTCTAATCTATTATTTCTTCCCTTCAGCTAATTTTGGGCTTAGTTTGTACTTCTTTTTCTAATGCCTTGAGGTGTAAAGTTAAGTTGTTTATTTGAGATCTTTCTCTTTTTTTTGATGTAGTCATTTATCACTATAAACTTCCCTCTTAGAACTACTTTTGCTGCATCCCATACATTTTGGTATGTTGTGTTTTCATTTTCATTTGTCTCAAGATACTTTCTCATTTCCCTTTTGATTTCTTCTTGAACTCATTGGTTGTTCAGGAGTGTGTTGTTTAATTTCCATGTATTTTGTGAATTTTTCAGTTTTCCTCTGTTATTGATTTCTAGTTTTATACTATTGTGGTTGGAAAAGATACTAGATATCATTTTAATCTTCTTAAATTTGTTAAGGCATGATTTGTTAAGGCTCACTATAGCTATAGTTATATTTAATTTTTTAAACTTTTATACCAGAGATAAAAGTGGTTTACAAACCATTATCATGTTATTAGAGTATTCTGAATTTGACTATATATTTACCTTTACCAGTGAGTTTTATATGTTTTCATGTTGTTACTTAGTGTCCTTTCATTTCAACTTGAAGAACATCCTTTAGCATTTTTTCTTGTAAGGCAGGTCAAGTGGTGATGAACTCCCTTAGGTTTTGTTTGTCTGGAAATGTCTTTATCTCTCCTCCCTTCCTGAAGGACAGTTTTACCTTCAAGGAATAAAGATATAGTATTCTTAGTTGCCAGTTTTTCTCTTAACACTATGAGTATATCATCCCACTCCCTCCTGGCCTGTAAGGTTTCTGCAGAGAAATCCACTGATAGTCTTATAGGATTTTCCTCATCTATGACAAGTCATTTTTCTCTTGCTGCTTTCAAAATTCTCTCCTTGCTTTGGCTTTTAACATTTAATTACAATGTGTCTCAGAGTAATCTTTGAGATGATTTCACCTGAGGTCCTTTGAGCTTCCTGTAACTGGATGTCCACATCTCTCCCAAGATTTGGGAAATTTCCAGCTATTATTTCTTTCTATAATTTTTCAGCCCTTTACTCTCTCTTCCCTTTCTGGGACTCCCACAATGCAAATGTTCATTCACTTGATAGTGTCTGTATTTCACGTAGGCTTTCTTCAATGTTTTTCATTCCTTTTTCTTTTTGTTCCTCTAACTGATTAGTTTCAAATGATCTGTCATCAAGTTCACTGATTCTTTCTTCTGCATGATCAAGTTTGCTGTTGAAGCTCTCTATTGAATTTTTCAGTTTTGTCATTGTGTTTCTTCAGCTCCAGGATTTCTGTTTGTTTCTTTTCTATGGTTTCTATTTCTTTATTAAACTCATTTTGTTCATGCATTGTTTTCCTGATTTTGTTTAGTTGTCTGTCTGTGTTCTCTTGAGTTTCATTCAGTTTCTTTAAAATGATTACTTTGATTTCTTTGTGCAGGCAAATTGTAGATCTCCGTCAGTTTGGGGTGGGTTACCGAAGCTTTATTAGTTTCCCTTGGTGGTTTCATATTTGCCTGATTCTTTGTGACCCACGTAGCCTTGCATTGATGTCTGTGCATTTGAAGGAGGAAACACCACTTCAAGTCTTTACAAACTGGTTTCAGCAGGTAAAGACTTTCTCTTGTCTGTTCTTTGGGTTGATGAAATTACCTCCAAAATCACAGTTGTGCTGGTTTGGAGCTGGTTACAACCAGCAAGTCCAGCCAGCACAGGGACTATGTGGGAGACACTCATGTCTGTACCTCGGGAATCCTATCCTTGCCTCCAGAGGCAGGTCTGTACTTTTATTACAAAATTTAAAATATTTATCTTTATGGGGGCAGAGCATTTTAAAATAGCATCTTGGGTTCAGCCCACGAAGCAGTCACTTGAATTAAATAATACTGGTTTTTATTACTCAAAAAGTAATCAGAGGCTAGTCCCGTGGTGTAGTGGTTAAGTTTGGTGCATTCTGCTTCAGCGGCCTGGGTTGACAGGTTTGGATCCTGGGCACAGACCTACACCATTCATCAGACATGCTGTGGTGGTGACCCACATATAAAAAGTGGAGGAAGATTGGCATAGATGTTAGCTCAGGGCTAATCTTCCTCAAGCAAAAAAAGAGGAAGATTGGCAATAGATGTTAGCTCAGGGCTAATCTTCCTCAGCAAAAATATAATAATAATAAATAATCAGAAGTCTTAACAAAGGCAATTCTTAAATACTTATTGAGTATCTGCTCAGTTAAGGCACTGGAGTAGGCATACACACACACAAATCATTGTCCTAAAAACCTTAGAAAATGTATGTGCATTGCATACAATAACACTGCAAGATGACATCATTCAATGACTAATAGAGGGTCTTCTACACCTGTATATTGCATTATACCTCCCAAAGAATTCATCACCACGCAGGTTTAACCCCTTCTTCTTGTCTTTTACTCCTTTTTCCAGTATCACCAGTTATTTCTGTGTCCATAAAATACTTAAGGAGAAAAGTATCCAAAATCTTATTCTTATATTGTAATTGGATCAGTTACCTCTATTTAAAACCAAACTGGAGGAAAGGGTTTAAAAATACATAAAATAATTACTTCTACTTCAAACTAAACATGCATCCAAATTTAGTTATCTGAACAAGGCAAGTTTAACTCAGTGAATGGATTAGTCCGGTAAGTTATTCAAGGTCATTTGTTCTCTAGGGCAAGACTAAATAAAGATCTGAACTGCCCAGAAGTTTTACTTTGTTTGTTCTCTCTTTGTAACTTGGCTATAAAGTTAAAGGGCTTCACATTTTTCCTCAATGCTTTATGTCATCTTCATAAACACTGCCTAGAGAACAAAGATAAAATATATCAATATATTCATTCAGCTGCAAAATTTTACAAGGTGAACTCTAACGGCCAATAGAACAAAATTTTCTGAGCAGAAGACCTGGAGATTCTACATGAACATAGATAGTAGCCAGAGCATCATTTCTCAAAATGTGGTCCAGGTAATATTGGTCCTAAGAAGTACTTGTAAGAAAAGGTTTGGAGGTTGGACACATCTGGGAAACACTGCTTATACACTCCCACTATGGGAGATACACAGCACACCTTAGCTCCTTGGAATATTCAAAAAGAAACCTGTTAGCTTTGTTTAATCTAGTGTTTTCCAAACATTTTTCTGCACTAATAGAACTTGTATTCCTTGAGACACACTTTGGAGAACACTGTTCTAGAAAACTCCAAGCATTCTTTATATACAAAAAGAATATGGATTCCAGACTTCATGTAGTCAAAAGCAAGATGCCTTTCCTACCCTGCCTCCTGGCCCTTTGACTTCAGCAGCCCCTGCTCCTGTGTGCCCAGGCTGACCCAACATCAAGCTATCAGTATTAAAAGGGGAAAAGACTGCAAGTCATGCTTAGTTTCCCATTGTATTGAACTTTTAACTCTGTATCTCTCATTTTGCTTTTGATAAGCTTATGTCCCTTTCAATATTCTTGTAGTTTCAGACTAGGAACCTCTATCTGGCATTCTAGATTCAAGCTACCCAAATCCATGACTAGCTTCTGACACTGGCATCTTTTATGCTCAGTGTCTAGGTTTTCCCTTTGATCCTGTGAAGATGTCTGTCAATTTAGGTCTCTACTTTGGCCTTATCCTTCTGCCTGTGACAAAATCAATAAAGGCAAACCCCACACCGTGACAAGGAAGATGTGTTCCATACAGACAGAGAAATCCAACAATGTTTCTTGCAGCTCGGATCCATCCATCAGTCAATGAAGAAAAACTTGAAGAGCTCCTTCCCTCATCAAGACATTGTGCTAAGAATGGTGGTGAATTCAGCAGAAAGCACCCTGGCAGGGCACTTCACTTTCAGTTATGTTTGGGGGATGAGCTGGAGCAGAAAGTAAGGGAGAAATTTGTGGTTCAATAACTGTGAGGTCCCGCCATCCCAGGGGTGTATATTACAAGGATTTAAGAGCAGTTTGCCCTGAATACTTTTTTCTGTTCCCTATGACTATTCCTTACTTATTTGATGCTATCCTTTCATAGTATTTTGGGATGACCAGGACAAGAAGCTGTTAAATAGAAAAACAGGCATTTTAAAGCAGTATATCCACTCTTAAGGACTTCTGGATAGCCTCCACAGTAGAAATCCAAAAGACGCTGTATATAAAATGACAAGTAAAGGACTGATTGCCTTTTTACAATAAAAACCTACAAATTCAAGATTAAGAGAAACAAAAGAGCATTGTCTACACCAACTCTCAGCCCATGCTACCATCTTTTTTCCTTAACCTAAGGCATTGGTATTTGTTAAGAATTATAGGACTAGACCAAGGCAGGTTGCTGACACCATCATCCACGGCATGTATCATTGAAGATCTACTGTGTGTATGGGCACATTGGCATATGTTGATTCATTTTAGGGAGACTGTTTCCTGGTGACTTGAAGAGCGTGACTATTGGAAGCTCCTTTGCAGTATTCAGTAATGAGTCTTTAGCTTCACCCTCTAAGGACTCAATAGAGCCACAAAGTGAAGTGAGCAGTAATTTTCCTTCAGCTATGACATCTGATAAAGTAGAGTCCCTGCATATTTAAAACCCATTATTTTATGCAGACATAGCCTTGCCCAAAGATGCCTTTCAAAGTTGATGGCATAAAAGGAGAGAGTGGCACTGTGTCAATATTATGAACAAAGATTATGAGATATGTAACATTATCATGGAATCATGTCACATCATTTAATTTATTTCCAAAAGATGCAAAGAAGATTGTAACTCTTTAAAAGCAGGAACTATGTGACACAATTTTGCATCCTACATATTGTCTCACTCAAACCCTTCTGCACAGCAGGCATGTGATAAACATGTACTGAGCATGTGAATGAGCCAGGAAGGGAGTGAGAGAGTTACTGCATGAATAACTCAATTAGTGAAGAAAGAAAGGCTTTATAGGAAAAAATTGAGACAATTGTATGCTACACATTAAATAAGTGGCTACGAAATAGTTAAAGAGAAAAAAAATCCAGAGAGGCTGAAAGTAATACTGGGAAACATTTTATTTTATTTTGTTTTGTTTTTAGTAATGGGAAACTTTCGAGGTAGCACTCAATCTGGACTTTATCTCACAAAAATTAAGATACTCAATAAACCCTGTCTCTTACCAATGCAAAAAAAAAAAAAAAAAAGCCATTTCCTGCTATTAGCAGGCAAATGGAGCAGCCAATATTACAGAAAATATACTGGAAGAAAAAAATTACTTTATACTTCTGGTGGAGATAGAAAGTCAAATGCTCTCATTAGTCTCTGCTCTCTCTTAAAATTCCACAAAAATATCACTAAAGGAATTTTTTAAAAACAAAAGGAGTAAGAGAGGTAATAATGGCAAAAGAATTTTGGAAACCAGGAAACACATGGGGAAAAAGTAACTGATTGAGCAGATCTGAGAAAGCTAAATCCTAACTTGGCAGTGAGGAAATTGAAAGCTAACCCAATTTATATGTGGAGCACCCCCAAATGCCCCAGAATTGATGAAATCTTGTTCCCCTGGAAGTGGGGTGAAATGGGCCTAAAAATAGGATAACTGCCTGAAAGCCAATTAAGAAGCAGCTAGAACCCCAGATTCCCTCTGTTGGAAGTCTGCCTCTCTCTGGAGGGAGGGAAACGGAGAGTCTCTGGACTAGAGGATACCAAACACAACTGAAAGCAGGGGCACCTTACCCTAAACTGGGGAATTAGGTAAACATATACCTACTGAATGCTTAGGGCTCATCTCTTCTTCTACTCACTAATCAGAATGCTATCAGCAAGACCTTAACCCTCCAGGCTTGAGGTTGGATCTGACCAGATCTAAAAGAAAGACCTAAAGATATTGTTGGGGGAGGATATGCCATCAGTAAACAGCCAATATCACCCTATAGTAGCACTTCTCAACCTTGAAATTATTGACATTTTGGGCCAGATAATTCTTCATTGTGGGGAGCTGTCCTGTGCATTAGAGGATGTTCAACAGCGTCTGTGGTCTCTACCCACTAGACGCCAGTAGTGCTCCCCCTCTCCAGTTGTGACTATCAGAAATGTCCTCAGATATTGGCAAATGTCCCCTGGGAGACAAAATCACTCCTGGTTGAGAAGCACTGCCTTATAGTGAAGCTCACAGTTGACAAGCCTTTCCCGCATATTCACAGCTTCAAATCCAGCTTCTTACATATTAATTGATATTAATTGAAGGTATGATGGGTGAGTATAGATACACTTGTAATTTATGCTTGAATTAATTAACTGTTTAGGAAGCATAGTGTGGTTTAGTTCTTCTCAACTAAAATTATTTTATTCTTTATAAGATCTAAACTTAAAAAAAAAAAAAACTTACTAAAAAACATCATCTAAAGTTAAAAGTATTCCAAAAGAATTAAAAAATAAAAACCGAAAAACTATTATCTACCTATGGCAAATAAATTGGAGTTTACTTTATAAATTCTAAACAGTTTGCTCTTTCTCACTCAAGGAAGATTTATTATTTTGATAATAAAAATAATAATAATAATCTTTAAAAAAATCTCATCATACGTGATCAAGAGAGATGGGTAAGCCAGGTGGACCCTCCTGAGGATACCTCTGAGGTTCTGACCTTTAAGAGATGAGCATCTGACATCAGTTTGAACATGTAGAATTTTATTACCTTTCACACAGTTTACGAGTTTTAACATCAGTAGCAAATTAGAGGAGGAAGACAACCTTTGCTATGATGCCAGATCAATATGTGAAGTACATTTTGCATGTAAGAAAAGCCATTTTATGAGGACCACACAATTTCAGAGTAGAAAGGAACCTCAGGAGCCATCTGTCAACCTCCCATCCCAGGAAGGAATTGCCACTTCAAGCTTCCTGGAATACATGATACCAGCTCAATACAAGGTTGACATAAGGGAAGCCATATTGTAGAAAAGAAACCATATTGTAACTTTGAATGACCTCTGATTAACCAACCCAGACATGTTCTGTAGACTTTATGGCCCCTCCTAGCTGCTATAAGTTGATAACTTTGTTCTTTTGAGTTCCTTAGGAATGTGATAACCCCTGGGCAGAGAGTCTGTGCTGATGGCCATCATCACTAACAATGGAAAGATCAAGGTATAGGGTGTTTCTCCAGTCTCTGATGCATATCCAGTAAAACAAAAGACTACCAGGAACTAAGACCAGTGTCAGCCCCCGCCTGAAGATCAGATGGAGGCCCACTGGGATTAGGTCTTTTTTTCAGGGACTGTTAAATTTTGGGTTGTCTATACTTCTTATCCTTCTGGTTGGATACTTGATTATAAAATGTGCCTTTAGATGTTGTTCCAAAACTGTTGAGCAAGGTACAAAATTCTAACAATGCAAAATGTCAACCTGAAGCTGGGAACAAGAGAATATTTCCAAATGAGTGCTAAACAGTTTCATTCTTCTAACCCAGATCTATGCCCCATTCAGCAGGAAGTAGCTAGATTGGTTGTTACCCCGAATCCCTCAAGAATGAGGAATGACCAAAGAATAGGAAGAATTGAAACCAGCAAACAGTTAACCATTGATGATTAAGTAGCTAGGAACTAGCTTATTTTTCCTTTTTGCAATTACTGATTACAGCTTTTAGCCATTTACCCACCCACTGTCAACTGTGCTGTTTAGGCAATATGCTATCTGACTCCCACTAGGTTCCTATAGATAACATCTCCCTGGAGCCTGGATCACCATGGTAATGGGTGTTTGAGCTGTTTTTCAGGAATTAGAAGCCCTTGTCCACTTCAGGCTGGTTGAGGCCACCAACCCATCAACTGGGCCCACACAGATGTTCAATAGGTGACCTTTTGAGGTCAAGCTAAAAACCCTACCCTCAGATCATGCTAATGCTGCCATTTTGTGAACGTGCATCCTATGAAGACCACGAAGTCTGACTATGCTCATGCAGATCATCCATTACCTCACCTTTTCTCACCTCCAGTCACCTACCTCCACATTTCAGACCACCTTGCCACCTACCCCATAAATATCACTGAGTCCCCATTTTCAGCAAAGTGGATTTGAGAGTCATTCTCTCACTTCCTCACATGGCTGCCTTGCAATTAAAACCCTCTCTCTGCTGCAATCTTGCCATCTTGGTGTTTGGCTTTCCAGGCAGTGGGCAAAAAGGAACCTGGTGTGGTAACATATGTTCAAGGATAAAGGACTGCTATTTGTGTGTGTGTGTGTGTGTGTGAGGAAGATTTGCCCTAAGCTAACATCTGTGCCAATCTTCCTCTACTTTGTATGTGGGGTGCCTCCACGGCACAGCTGATGAGTGGAGTAGGTCTGCACCCAGGATCTGAACCCCCGATCCCCCAGCAACCGAAATGGAACGTGTGGAACTTTAACCACTCGGCCATGGGGCCAGCCCCAAAGCACTGCTATTTTTTGTAAAAGATGGTTCAGTCATGATCATGCTTTTATAACTTTTGCCCATTGGTCTGGGAAAGGAAAGGCAAAAAAAATGTATTTTTCTCTCTAATCCATCAGTTTCAGTTTAAGAGTTCTGGGGTCCTTCCTCATCCATGTAGTTTTGTAGCCACCAAAATACTCCTAAGCCTCAGCAACACCAGGAAATGAAGAAGTAGAACAGACTTCCTGAGACATCTGACAGAGAACCCATGCCACCAAAAACCTTCCCACCTGCACCTAACTCCTTTCAGACATACCCAAATTCATCTAGGTAGCTAGCATTTTCAAAAGGGAAGACAGTCTTTGTACAAGACTGGTTATATGAATTAATCTTGATTGGTTTTATCAATCAATCATCCCACACCTGCAGCCTTTCACAGCATCATCCTCTCCATGGACATAAGCCTCCACCCTTCACCGATATCCATCCACCAAGCTGTGGTCCTCATTCCTATTCCAAGGCCATGAGAGTAAAGATCATTTTCCTCTCCTACATATACCTACTTGAAGATACTTTTAAACTACAGCAGAGTATAATTAATAGCCGTGATTATGAAAAGAGGCTAAAATCAAGTCACACCCAATTTACCTGTATTCTTAGAGGAAACTCTGAAGCAGAGGCCCAAGTTCTCATTCTTTAGAGAGAGCCTTCATCCATCCAAGTGAAAATAAAATGAGCTCCTAACAGTTAAAACCATCACCAAAAACCATCCTGTCTGTTACTCTGAACACTGAAAACTTTTTAGTATAAATATTGTTGCTAATCTGAGACCTTTTCCTTTCTTATAATCATTTTTAAGTCTCCAGCCCAATTTAAGTCAATCATTTCAAAGTTTAATTTGTAAGTGACACAATGACTATTTTTACAATATAATGCAACATTTGAAGACTCATTAAAATTTTTACTGTACCCTTCAATGGATTTTTGTTCTTTTCCCCTCCTTCCCTGTTCATTTCCACTTGAATAATCCTGGCTCCCAGCCAGCTAGAGTCTTGGAGAAGATTCTGCTTACCCTCCTGCTCCCCGCCCCTAGCCCTGGTGTGCCAAACACTAAATTTTACTCATGCTGTGGCAGCTCCTCTCTTCTTAGAAGCTTTTCTACCTCCTCTTTGTTAACAGTTTAGGAGAGTTACAAGATGGATGATTTGTGCAGGCAATACAGGATCCCGACACTGCCCAGAAGGAGCCTCCTCTTCTGGCACTTTTCTGCACATCATTAGGCAGTAAATATCATCTGCAGTGCAGCAAGGAACTCTTTGCAGGACCTTGGGGTGTTTCTGGTGCCTTAGCTCCTAACAGACATTAAAAGCAAATATTTTACCCAGATTCATCCTACCTATCACTAAGGAAGCCTCGTTTCCTCCAGGTTGGTATCTCCCAACCCAGAATCCTAGGGAATTTTATTTGTTTGGTTTTTGTATGTTTGTGGAGGCTGGCAAGAAGAGTACGTCCTATGCCATTGCTCTGAGGTTACACGGTACATTTGTTAGAGAGCCTTTAAATCCAAAACTATGGGTTTCCTGAAAACCACCAGGAACTGAAATGAGAATGAGAAAGAGATCATAAAGTAGAACAAAGGAAGAAGTAGAGAAGCTGAGAGAATCTCAAAACACCTCACCGACATGCAATGATTACTCAGTTTTCATTGTTCTGCAAACGTGATCACACGGGTGTGCAGGTCAGCCTCCCCAGGCAACTCTTCAGGCCCGGCCAGGTGAGCTGAGCCTCTGCCCTCACCCCATTGCTCTGTGGAGGCTGAAGCTCCTCTCTGTGCCTGTGTGGGGGATCTCCTCAGATATAATTGAGCTGGCAAATTGACGCTGCCCAGGCCTGAAAACAGTGGGGACTGCATGGTTTGTCTAATTCTCTGAAGATAAACTTGGCAGGAGGTGCTTTGAGTTACCAAGCAACTGAACATCTGACATGGAACCTTTAACAAGCTTTTCCATAGATTACTAAAAGTTCCCAGAACAAATTCATGTCTTGTCCAGTGAAGAAAGAAGAAGGAAACAGAGGTAGCCAAGAAGGGGGTGGAAGGAAGGAAGCCGGGAGGGCAAAAGGAACCAGCATGTCCTCACAATTCGTGAAAGCAGGAAGAGGAAGGCAGACAAATGGGAGGGACCTGGGTGAGGGGTGGACTCCCAGAGAAGGAGACTGTGCATATAAGACGGTACAAAATGATCCCAGAGTGGCATTTCCCAAAAGTTCTAGGAGGCAGTCTCCCAACAGAAAGAGAAGAGCTTCTAAGGTTTTCATTTGCCATATAGAATTATGCATCCTTCCTCCATTTTGTTATATTCACTCTACTCAACCACTTACGTCAAGTACACAGCTGTCACAAAATCTGTAACAGGAGGCTAATGTGCCTGACAATCCATGCAGACAGACAAGGAGTAAAAAAACAATGAAGGAGAAATAGTCATCAAGAATGGAAGGGTTCTGGTTCACCGCCTCTGTTTGGAAAGCTCTAGACTCATAACTTAACATCCTGGGCAAGATGCCTTCCTGTTGCCCCTCTGGATCCGCTCTCTACCCTGCTCTGTGCCCCTGGTACAGGCTAGTAGGAGGTAAACTGAAGAAAATGAAAACAATAATAAACCAACTAAAAGTCAATCAGCTTATTATTAACACCATGGCTATAATCCTAAAACTAAGAACTGGTGCGGTTTTAATAATATGTGTGTAGGCCTCAAATTCTCTCTCTCTTGCACTTTTAATAAATATTGTGTTCTACATAGAAGTTGATTCAGAGAGCATCCAGTTATGCTGTCAACCCCACCACACAGAGGCCCAGCTACAGGCACTCCTTCCCAGAATAAATTCTAAGGGTCCAGAGTCACCGGAGCTTGCTACAGGAGCAGTTCTTGCCTCTGGTCCCCAGAGTACTACTGGAAATAGCGATGGCCAAGAGGAAGAACCAGAACTTGAGTTTCATCAATTCCGCCATTCTGGAATTCTTGGAATGTTAAATTCATGCTTAAAATTTAAAACACTAAAACAACATGAACTGCAAGGTGTACTATTTTTTTGATAAATGCAAATTTTAGATCATATATGAAATATTTTACTGAATTTGAATAACTTTGACATTGTAATTTATTCTTTTTGTTAATTATATTTGTTGTAAAACTTAAGGAGGAATCAAGAAAACAATGATTATGACTTATTTACGTGATTATTATTGAAAATAATTTTGTCCTTTATGGGCAGGGGTGGAGTGTTAAAAATGATCTGCTCTGGGTGTCAAAAATGCTAGGTATACCAGTGTTTCTACGAAGCATGTAAATGATCTCCCCTGCCCTCTGGTTTCTGATTGGGTTCCTATGCAACCACTGGCAGAGATCAGGAAAGGGGAAGAACAAGATTGGGGCATTCATTTCTCCCCTTCCTTGCAGGCTTGCCCCAGGCTGGCAACATATATATATATATATATATATATATATATATGGCAACATATATATGTCTACACACACACACACACACACACACAGTAGTTCCACCTTATCCATGCGAGATCCATTCCAAGACTCCCAGTGGATGCACGAAAGTGTGGATAATACCAAACCCTATGGATACTATGTTTTTTTCCTATACATACATATATATGATAATGTTTAATTTATAAATTCAGCACAGTAAGAGATTAACAACAGTAACTATAATAAAATGTAACAATTATAACAAAATACTGTAATAAAAATTACCATAGATCTTAGCAACCTCAGCACAGGTCTTTTTTTTCTTTTCTTATTAAGTTGAGAACTTTCATCTTTTCACTTGAGGGAAGCACTTTATGGCTTCTCTTTGGCATATCGGAATTCCCAGCATCAACTCCTCTTGCACTCTGGGGCCATTATTAGGTGAAATAAGGGTGACTTGAACACCAGCACTGCGATCCCAACAGTAGATCTGATAACCCAGTTGGATACTAAGTGACTAACAGGTCAGTAGTGTATACAGCGTGGATCCTCTAGACAAGGGAGTGATTCAGGACACAGCGGGACAGCTCGAGATTTCATCACGCTACTTGGAACAGTGTGTAATTTAAAACTTATGAATTGTTTATTTCTGGAACTTTCCATTTAATATTTTTGGACCATGGTTGACTGCAGGTAACTGAAACTGCAGAAAGCAAAACTGTGAGTAAGAGGGAAACTACTGTACCACATTTTTTTGTACCACATATACATTTTTTTTTCCCATTCATCCATAGATGGACAGTTAGGTTGTTTCTATATCTTGGCTATTGTGAATAATGCTGCAATGAGCATAGGGGTGCAGATATCTCTACAAGATACTGAGGTCATTTCCTTTAGATACATACCCAGAAGTGAAACTGATGGAGCATATGGTAATTCTATTTTTTGTTTCTTTGGGGAACCTCCATACTGTTTTCCATAATGGCTTTACCAGTTTACATTCCCACCATCCTTTGACTTTGGCCAGAGGTCAAAGTTGCGATCAGAGACCCTTTCCACACAGCTGATTCTCAATGCTCTCTCATTCGTTCTCATTCTCTCTGTCTCTTTCTGGATTATAATTATGGCTTGTTCCTCTTGGCAGTTCAGGCCCAGGGGTGGACAGGCACTGTCCTCACCCCTTAGTAGCAGAAGGATACTACACTATCCCTTGTCATTTCCCTATGTCCTGCCCAAACCTTTATAAATTTAGTTTTATTTAAAGTCTCTGAAAATTACCCAATTTGTATGTATCAACTATTTCCTATTGAGACGCTAACTAATATATATTCTTACTCCTCATAATCCCAATTTCTATCACAGCTCTTCATTATCCTAGATCTCAAATGGAAAATTTTCTCCTCCTTAGATATGTATATTTTAATGTCACAGGCTCTTAGGATCCTGGCTACGGAGTAGTTGCTATTAGTT
The DNA here is from genome assembly GCF_021613505.1 of Equus quagga. Classification (NCBI taxonomy): domain Eukaryota; kingdom Metazoa; phylum Chordata; class Mammalia; order Perissodactyla; family Equidae; genus Equus; species Equus quagga. The sequence goes on from NC_060268.1 coordinate 16,298,684, forward strand.
GTTTAATTACAGTTTCAGTGTTCAGGGAAGAGTGGGGGAAATATCACAAGATGTACACTTAGCTGAGGAATTTCTGCAGCACAGACTCTGTGTATCACTCCCTTCTCAAATGCTTGCCAGTTACCTCATAAAAATAACATTGGACAAATTGCCTCATTTAGCACAACCTCTCCCTCCACAAAAATTACTTCAATATTTTTCTGCTTCTCCCAAAAAATGTGTACTAAGAACTCACAGCCATGCCATCTCAGCAAATTAAATGTATACATTCTGGGATTAATCAAAATCTGTCATCATCTTAAAACGGCTAATCTTAAACCTAATGGAAAAAATTAATTCCAGGCAGTACTGACTTCAGTCTGTCCAAAGCCCCCTGCATCTCATTTCATCTTTTTCCTAGTTAACAACAACTCAATTGACCACTAAAAGACTCTACTGCAAGTTTTTCTTAGGATGAAGAATATTTTTGTTAATATTTTTCAAAAAAATCTTTTATGGGAAAAAAGCACACTCATTGAAATTCAAACAATCTTGATTCTCTGCCCTTGTAATGTTTAAAATGACTTAAATACTCTCATAGTGTGAGAACTTGACCTCAGACTGCCAAGCAAACTCCAGCAAGAAAACACAGAATTATACTTAGTAAAGATTGAAACTACATAATTTCTGCAAAGCAATTCATTAATCTGATCTGACCCCAATGTGATTACCCAGGAGAGAACTTGGTGGTGCAAAGGGCCGCTGAAGATACAATTAATATGGCTAATCTGGGGGCTGGCCCGGTGGCACAGTGGTTAAGTGCTCAGGTTCCGCTTCAGCGGCCTGGGGCTCGCCGGTTCGGATCCTCAGTGCGGACATGGCACCGCTTGGCAAAGCCATGCTATGGTAGGCATCCCACATATAAAATGGAGGAAGATGGGAATGGATGTTAGCTCAGGACTAGTCTTCCTCAAAAAAAAAAAAAATATGGCTAATCTGTACTGATGAAGATGAAAGGTAAAATTGAACAACAACAATAGCAATAATAATAGCTAGCACTTACGTTATATTTACTACGTAGGCAAGGTATTGTTTTAAATGCTTTACATGTATTGACTCATTTAATCCTCAGAGCAATCCCAGGAAATAGATCACTATTACTAATCCCATTTTACAGATGAAGAAACTGAGATGCAGAGGGTTTAAGTAATTTGTCCAAGTTTACACAGATAGTAAGTGACAGAGCTGGGATCAAGTGCAGGCCATCTGTCTTAGAGCTTATACAAGTAACCACCAAGACACACGGTCTCCACTGGAACTTGGGAACACAGTCCTTTTAATGGTGTGCAATTAAAAGAAAATACAATCAGCTTATCACAGCACATGAATTCCATTTCATCTCTGCTTCTCTTTTAGGAACAACAACTAAAAATGGGACCTGAGACACCCAAGAGATTTGTTACTACCATAACATTTGTGAGGTCATGGTCATGGCATTAGGACCTAGTTTTGTCAGGAAGAAAAGAAAATGAATAAATGAGTGAGTCATTCTCATCTATTTAGGAGGGAGACAAGAACCCCTTTGTGAATCTGTTGACAGATACAATTCTTCTCCCCAGAAAACATTTACTTTGCATTCAATTTTAGTAAGTTTGCAGAAGCCCTGACGCCCATCCATAGACCCTATGTGAGAAAACTCTTCTTTAATGATTTCTGAGTCTACAGTGGTGTATATTTCATAAGAAAAAAGAATCAACCAATGAACTAATATTTATTGAGTGACTACTATACGCAAAGCCTTTGCTGAATCCTGTATGGCGAGCATAAGAAAACATATTATTGTATAGTCCCTGTCGTCAAAAAGCTTCATAGTCAAGTTTGCAAAATAAGACAGGATGAGATGAGAGTAGGGTCATTAACTTCTCCAGGTACTCAGAAGAAACAAATATTACAACTAGCTTGGGTCATCAGGCTTCAAAAGAAGCCCCGGACTATGACCTGGTCTAGAGAAATGATTAGGATTAGAAAGGAAGTGAAAAATGACATTTGATATCAGGAAATAATAGAATTCTTCATTTTAACACTTGCCTGAATTTGTGGGCTTAAAAATTTAATCTTATGAGAAATATTATATATTGGCTATAATTATTAAAATCTTATTTTCCTACCAGACAGTGTGCTTCATGCCATATCAGTACCAATTTGCTCACCTCAGCCCAGCTATCTGCTGAGAGGACAGCACACAACTGGGAGCCCTTGGCCTTCCCTCTCAGAAACCAACTAGAACGTGCATTGCACTTTTAACCAGGATAAGGATACCTGTCAATAGAAATTCGCTTGAATCTTTTAACTCATTTCCCTGTGGTCAGAGGAGCCAACAGATAAAAATTTATTTTGGTCCTGAAGTGGCTTTGTATCTCATTAGCAATCCCATGGGCCCCCACTCTTTTCATTCAACTGTCAACAGTCCTCGATGTTCTGAATAAAGAAGCTGTCCAAACCACGATTAAAAAGAAGGGGGAAAAAAATCACCGGTCCTTTTCTCAGACTCCATGTCGAGGTGCCGAGCTGGCTCAACTCCCTAGAGAGCTCCCTTTTTATTTTCTTTACAATCTTGGTCACGATTCAGAATTCAGGCGTTTGTATCACGCAGCCTTGATTCCTCCTGCAATTCTTTCCAGCAAAAATTCAACACAGAAGGACAGGGTATATTTGAAATTCTGGTAGAATCAATGTTGACTTGATTGGGGAATTCTAGAAATTAGAATTAAAGTCTGAAAGGAGACAGATTAAGTTACTAATTAGCTAGGGCTGCCAGAAAATAACAGTGTATAGAAATGGAATATGAAGAAGAAGACATCCAATAAAATCGTCATCATGCATTCAACCAGAAATGGATCCTGATATCCCACATGTGCAAATGAGACGTAAGTTTGGAGCAGTTGCCTCCCTTCAAGGGATTCACAGTTTTGACAGCATTACAGCATATCCCCAGAGGACGGGGTGAGATTGAGGGTGGGGGCTGGGGGTAAAGTGGAGAAGAAGGTGTCACAGAAAATTAGCAGTTCAAAAAAAGAAATGAAAGCATAATTTAAAATGAACTCAAACTCTTTGGCACTCCATAGCTGGGTGTGGCAGAGAATGAGAGTTAACATACCAATATGATAAGCTGCAACATTTGGAACATTTGGGGCTGTAAAAAACCAGAAAACTCTGACTCAAACTGTATTTAAAAATTTTTTTACCTACCACAAGAATATACAACTATGTAGTGGGGGGCTTTGGGGAGAAGAAGAAGGAAAAGAAAAAGAAGAAGATTGGCAACATAGTTAGCTCAGGCACCAATGTTTAAAAATAATTTTAATTTTTCCATTTATACAATATCTTACAGAACCAAATAAGAGACGTGGGGCAGTACCTAACGAAGGAGGAGCTCTCGGGATTCCAGTCCTGCTGCCCTGGGATGCTCTTGGCTCTGCTCTCTACCCTAGGCTGGCTTCATCCTCAAGGTGAGGAGAAGATGCCTTTGGCGGTTGTAGGCATCATGTGCTGACACAACGTCCAGAGGAAAAACAGGACCAGCTTTTCCTGTGTCTTTTTCTCAGCATTGAGCTAACTTTTCCTGGAAGCTCTCAGCAGACTTCTCACATCTCTTCCAGCAGATTTAGATCACAAGCCTCTTCCTAAACCAGTCACCAGTGGGAAGACTAGGATTACCATGACTAGTTGTCAAAGTGCGGTCCCCGGACCGTCAGCAGTACCCAGGAACAATGCAAACTATTGGGACCACCTTCAGACTTACTAAATCAGAATCTCCAGAGCTGGGGCACAATAAGCTGTGTTTTAACAAAAATTCTAGGTGATTCAGATGCGCTTTAGTTTGTGAACCACTGGTTTAGACTAGAGGGGAACGCGTGTTGAATTTTCAGCCACAATGACCAGGACACTGGTCAAGGGATTAGCAACTGAGGCAGACCACAACATTACGATGACCAAAGAGTCACTTCAACTACCATTTTTGAATGCCTGTTCCGTTACCACTTCTTTTTTACTTTCACTACACCCTTTAACTTCCCACAGCAACTCTGTCAGGTATTATTGTCTCCATTTTACAGATGAGCAAATGGAAGTTCAGACAATTTAAGTTAACTCACCCTATTTTACATAGCAGAGTCAAGATCTGAACTTAGTTCTTCTGATTCTAAATCTAGTTTTCATTCCATTATGCCAGAGCTAAAGGTGTTTAGGCTGCCCTGGCCCTTACCTCTCTCCTAGGGAGACTCTAAATTCCTTGATATTCTCATTTAAATGAAGACTGACCAGAGAAATATCCTCAAGTCTACAGTTAACCAGGCTTCAAGAGATGGCCCAGAAATACAACAGAGATTTTTTTTTCCTCTCAGGAACGGAAGGGAAACACCCAAAGCCCCAAAACAAAGAGAAATATGAAAAACAGGTACTCAAATTTCTGTTAGTCTGGAGGTCACTGCCATTCTCAGTAACAAAGGGGCTTGTGTGTAAATGACACATGGGGTAGCCACAAGGTGGGGCAATAGAACCGAGATTCTTACGTTGAGCCAGGATCCTAGAAGGGCTATTCTCTCTGAGAACTCAGTGGACTAGAAAAAAATCTACCCACAGAGGGAGGCAACAGGAAGCATCTCTATCTCAGGCTGAACTCTGAGGAAAAAAAATCTCCCCTGATGATTTGTGACCATAGATGTGCCCTCATGTGGGTTTTAAGGGCAGGTAAATCCCAAGTCAAGAAACTAAAATTAAGATTGGTTCCCAGATTGTCTCTGCCCCTGAGGTCCTAGCTGGAGAAAGCAGGAAGCCTTCTTGTAAAGACGCATCCCCAACTCAGGCCACATGGGTCTCACAGATGACAAGAGCTGGAAACCCAAAATCACAAAAGCTGAAGGAACACATCGCCATGGCCAAAAGTCAGCAGACACAACACATACGAACTTTGCATAACAGAATTATCAGGACAGTAGATCTTAAATTATTTTAAAAAATATGAGAAAGGAACAAGATACTATTAAAAAAAAGAGCCAAGCAGATTTGAAAACGGCATACAATAGGGAAATTTCCAGCTTCCATCATTCCCAACAAGAAATGTATGACCTCAGTGTGAAGTTAGCCTGGCCTGGAACAGAAGTTGTCTGAGAAGCTAGGGAAGCTCCAGGTTAATCTCATTGCTCCATAAAGCATTTTGTAACTTGGGCATCAAATCAGGGAATCCTCAAAGTGTCCTGCTTTAAATGGTATTCTTTGCCCACCCCTATGATGACACTGAGAGATTTGTCCCCATCCCGCACTGTAACGTGGTAAAAAACTGGATAACAGTTAAATGACTGGTGACGATACTTTTGAAAGTATGGAGGGAACATTTGATGAAAAGCTTTGTGAAATTTCTTGCTCTGTAGAACCTCTTTATCACAGTGTAACTTTCCAGCGTAATATTTATATTTTATGGTATTTCACAACAAAGGCCGACATTTCAGAAAGTATCATTAAACTGAAACCTCTGATGATCTGAGTCTTCCCTATCAAACTTATTATAGCTTTTTGCCTGACTCCCTAAATGAAGAGAGTTTCCTTGAAAATTTATTTCTAATAGCTTGTAGAAATATAAAGGGATAAATGCAAGATGCAGAGTACCATCAATTTACACCGAAAATTCAAGTTCAGCGTTGGAGAAATGCCTCTGTGAAGACCTGTAGTTTAGCAATCATCATAAATTTACTTCTTCACAGAGACTGCCCCACCCCTTCTGCTGGCGAGAACTAGCAGAAGCCTGAAACCATGGGAGAGGCCTGAATGCATCATGTGGATGGCTAAAAAGCACAGAGATTGCGTCAAATGATGCTTGATGCTCGTCAAATTTGCTGTTTTTGTCTTAATCCATTCCTGGCTAAGGGCAGGGCCACACCTTCAGGTTCCTCTCTGCATTCCCAGCATGTGTGAATCACTTGGCAAAACCCGACACCAAAAGAAACACAAAGGGCAACTCAGAGCCACAAAACCCTTGCCTGAGAGGGCCTCAGGGCCAACAGACACCTGGTTGAAACAGAGGATTGGAGGCAGCAGGCCTCCCCACCAGGGAGAAGGCCTCATGCCTGCCACCTGCCTAGTTCCTCCATACAGGTCGGAGGCACGGCCTCACTGCCTTTGGGACCACCATTTGCTGCTTGGGAAGAAAGTGTGGAAGTATTTGTGGCCTTGCACCAACATCAATTACGATCCTTATTTAAGAAACAGTTATTTGTCTGAATGCGAGCTTCATAAAGGGCAGGGAGGTTATCTTCTCTTAGAAAATGAGAAATTGTTCTCTATCTGTAACTCAAAGGTCCCCTTAATTATAAACTTAGAGCTGATGTGTGTACAGAGGGAGTCAATTCCTGAAGGCAAAAGCAACACTGCCAAACTAGAAGAGCCGCATCAGAGGTTTGTTTTGTGGTTAGTATGAAAAACAGAAGGTGATAGGTGATGAGTTTTCCTGTCCAGACGCCTGTGTCTTCACAGAGGAGACCTCAGGGCTGCCGCTTTCCTAAAGGGCAAGTTGCTGGAGTTTCCTAGCAACTAGGTGAGCTCTTATCTGCATCCTCATCATCCTGGGTTAGTTTTAGCCTTCCTCGTATTGTACCTACCCTTATCTTAAAACATGCAGCCACAAATGCTTGGCAGATACTGCTTTCCTCCCAGTAAGTTGATCAAGTGTTATCGAGAGCCCACTGCGTGTGTAAAACTGTGTGTTAAATCCTACGGGGAGCAAAGATATTCAAGTCAGAGACCCGCTCCTCATGCAGTATATGGTTCCTTTAAGAAGACAATCACGTTTTGATAATTCACCCCATTAGGTGGGTTTACCTGGCCCGCCTGCTTTGAAGCGCTCAGCAGCAACTCCAGGAACAGCGAGAGCTCATTTCTGGGCACCAGGTCCCTGCCCACCACCCTTGGCTATCCTGGCGGAAAGGCAGAATACTTAGAAGTCTAAGGTAGTGGTTCTCAGAGTGTGGTCCCCTGACCAGCAGCATTGGTACCATTGGGGAACTTGTTAGAAATGCAAATTCTCAGGCTCCACCCAAAGCTATGGAATCGGAAGCTCTGGGACTGGGACTCAGCAATTTGTGTTTTAACAAGTTTTCCAGGTGATTCTAGTGTATGCTTAAGTTTGAGAAGTGCTCGTCTAAGGGAACTATTTGTTTAAAGCTCCCACACCTGCCAAACTGTCTTGCATTGTTTCCCTTCCCACCTACTCAAAACTAGAGAAGTTTTGTTTCATTTTGTTTTTTTAACGAGTTATGACACTTTTGGCTGCAAGTTACAGCAGACACTTATCAAACTCGCTTAAACAATGAGAACATTTATTGGCTCACATAACTGGAAAACTAGCATAAGGGCAGGTTCGTTCGATGGCTGACCTAATCACCAGCACTGGCTTGGTTCCCCCAGAATTCTATGAGTTCTGCCCTCCTCTGAGGGTTAGCTTCCCTCTCAGGCTGCCAGGGAGATGGCAGCAGCAGTTCAGCCTCACGCCTACACATGAAAGCCTGTAGTGGAAGACAGAGGGCTCGCTTCTGGAAACACTCCCAAAAAAGTGAGGGAAAACTTTCCCAGAAATATCCAGCACACTTTTCCTCTTTTATCACTGGTCCAAATTGCAACTCGGAGTCATTCCTGAACCAATAACCGGCAGGAAGGATGGGAATGACCAATCAGGCCCATTCCTGCATCTAGAGGTGGAGTCAGCCCCTCCCACCTCAGGCATCTGCCCCATGTAGGGGGAGGCTGGATGCCAAAAGGAAATCAGGGTTCAGCCAGGGAGGAGAAAGGAGGAATGACTGATAGGTAGACAACCCCAAAGTCAACTAATTTCCAAGAACACACTCTTAGGAAGGGAAATGTTTATAGTTAAAGCTGTAAACATCATCAGGCTGGCAAGCCAAGACTGCAAATTCCACCCCTTAGCATGGAATGGCAATTAGTCTGGAGAGAAATTTATCAAATCTCACAGGCAAACTCAGGCGTTAAGTGAAAAAGGAAAACTATTTCTTTTTGGGTTCTCCTCCCATCATTCTCCCTTTTCTCCCACCCCTAACAATATAGTTTTCTATTGAATAGCAGAGGTCTTTTGGCCATTTCCTCAGTGAGGGGAATACACATTATAGATAATCAATGACATATTTCCCTCACAAATAATGTATCCTGGAGCTATTTCCATAGCTTGTCAGACATTAATTAGAGCAACAACTCTAAGCCAAGCACAGTGTTAAGCAAAGAGGACACAATGATAAATAAGGGTGGGTCCTCATCTCTAGAACCCACAGGGAAATGGAGAGACAGATGCGGGAACAAATAAAGACAATGCAGGGCACAGTGGGTACTAACAGACGCACGCACACACTATAAATGTACTACAGATGCCGAAGCAATGAACTCCGTCTGAGATACGTGGGATGGAGGTGTTACTCCAGGAAGGTTTTGAAAGATAAATAAAAGAAAAAAAAGGTAAGTTTCTGGACAATCTTTAGAAGTCAACACAGACAACATAGCATTTCATCTGTCTAATGAAGCAGCAGACCTGTCCCGGGGCAGGATGCTCCACTCCAGTGTGGGGGCTCCAGGACTGCACCTATCTGTTTTCAGATTTGTTGAAAGTAACTTGCTACTAATAATAAAGTACTAGAATATTCAAATAATTCACCACTTAATAGATGAGAGCAGGTTCAAGGTTATCACTATAATCCTGTTACTATCATTTGCATTCTCATGTGCTGTCAGAGGAGGAGGAGAAACAGAATGGCGTTATATTTAGCCTGCTAGGGATAGAACATACCCCTGGTTTCCCATGATTGTAGATAGTGGGTATGACAGGATCTGTTTTGAGTGCCTGGTTGGAAAAGGCAAGGAAAGCAGCTCTAGGTTAATGCTGTTACTACTTAATTCGTGAAGTCAACTCCTAACTTGTGGTAACCACGGCCCCTGGAGAGGAAACCAAGGTGGCTCTGACTTGCACCAGGATCCACTCCATAATGAATGACATTATGTAGCAGACACTTAATCCTTCACATGCACAATTTATTTTGTCCCACAATTTCTCAGAGACTGGGGTCTTTTTCCTCCTTTTGCTTTAGTTTCTAAGAATAGCAAATATACAGCCTTCAATATAAAAATAAAGCTGTATCTACAAGTCAGGAACTGCTTCTCCACTAAATGATAGAACCCAAATTAAGAAAAATACATGCTTCGCTTGACTAGGAAAGGATGTTATGTCTCACCCTGTAGAAGCACAAGACCACAGGTCAAAATCCTCTCCACCTCGTGGTCCCAGTTTTGGCCCTTTATCTCCCTAATTTTATAACAAATACTTTCCAGACTCTTTTGGAATCCTAAATCTTTGAAAGCTTAAAACATTTGCTTCAATCAAGCAGAGAGTGTATCCCTCGTGGGTGACACAACACATTATGAATGCTCAGTAAACTTTATTAATGGTAGCAGTAGAAAACGACCTTGGAAGAAGAGAACCAGAAAACTCCTCCTGAAAGACAGATGATTTTCAGTTTCATCTACTGCTCGAATCTCACCTTAATGAATGGTATAGTGCCAGTTGTCAATTTCATGCTTGAAAAAGCAGAATTCCTACACGTGTGTTAAATGTCATAATTCAACATGACTGTGTAGATGAGAGTGCGTGTTGGTTGTTCCTGATTTTAAATATGCAAGAATAAAGCTGGGGACATGGTTGAAGACAGATGTTTTCTACATTTCTTTTCTCTTTAAAAAATTATTGTTTCTTCCATTTGATTTCCACACCTTATCCTATTATTTACTCACATATTCAATTTTGTGGGTTAGAGTTGAAACAACTTTAAATACATGTCAAATCTCAAGTGTTTATGAATGTGTCTATTTCTTTAGAGAAAGAACACTTTCTTCTTTTTTTTATCATTATTGGTCATGTCCAGAAATAATAACAGCTAAGAAGAGGACTAGTACATGTATTTGTCCTTATATCTCTCCCTACCACAATTTTTTTTCATTTTTTAAATTTAATTTTTTTTAAATTTTAACTTTCATTTTGATTTACAAAAGAGTTGCAAAATAGTACAAGGAATTCCAGTAAACTCTTCACCTAGCTTCCCCAAATGTCAACATCACGTATAACCACAGTGCAATTGTCAAAACCAGGAAATAAGCATTGATGCAATATTATTAATTAATCTATAAACCTGATTCAGATTTTGCCATTTGTCCCACTAATGTCCTCTTTCCAGTCTAGGGTCCAGTTCAGGATCAGGCATTGCATTTATTTGTCATGTCTCCTTAGTCTCCTCCAATCTAGGACAGTTCTTCAGTCTTTCTTTGTTTGTTATGACCATGACAATTTTGAAGGGTGTTGGTTTGTTATTTTGTAGAACATCCCTCAGTTTGGTGTTTTTTTTTTGATGTTTGCTTATTATTAAATTCAGGTTATTCATTTTTGGCAAGAATACCATAGAAGCGATATTGTACCTTTCTCAGTGTGTCATAATAGGAGATACAGGATGTCAATAACGTCTAATTACTGATGATGTTAATTCTGATCATTTGGTTAATGGGTGTCTCTAGGTTTCTCCACTGTAATGTTACTATTCTGTTTATTTGTTTGCTTATTTTAAGGAAGATTAGCCCTGAGGTAACATCCGCCACCAATCCTCCTCTTTTTGATGAGGAAGGTTGGCCCTGAGCTAACATCTGTGCCCATCTTCCTCTATTTTATATGTAGCTCCTGCGACAGCATAGCTTGATGAGTGGTGCACACGTCCACAGCCGGGATCCAAACCAGCGAACCCCGGTCTGCTGAAGTGGAGCAAGTGAACTTTATTGCTACACCACTGGGCCAGTCCCTGTAATGTTACTATTTTTTCCTTGGAAATTAATAAGTATTTCATGGAGAGATACTATGCAAATACTTTTGTCCATTGATGACTTTTGTCTGTATTAATTATTATTGTACTATTTGACAGATGGCAGTTTTTCTATTTTCATCATTTCCTCTACATTTCTTAATTAGAATTCTACTATAAGAAGAGATTTCCCTTCTCCCAATTTATTTATTACATTTAACACTATGGACTCATGGATATTTACTTTATTCTATGAATTATAATCCATTACTATCATTATTCATTTTGTTGCTCAAATTGTATTCTATTTGGCTAGTGGTAGCTCCTTCAATTTGGCTCCTACGTCCTCTTAACCCGTCCCAATCGTCTCTTGAGCACATCTTTACTTTCTGGCATAATAAGATGCCCTAGGCTCACCTTGTATTGTCTCTGTCTCAGCCCTGGAATCAACCATTTCTCTGAGGAACTTAAATTCCTTTTATTTGAGAAAGGTATTTAGAAACCAAGATCTGGGCTGCTAGTGCTCATGGCTACTGGGTTTTTACTGCTTCTAGGCCCTCTCAGTGAACAGAACTAGGAAATATATGTATGTATAGTAAGCCATGCATATGCAAACATCTATATCTATTTCTATATATCTTTGTATATACATTAAAAACCATGAGTTCATGTTGAGATCTATTCCAATCCATCACAGGGGTCATTCTCACCTTCCCTCTCTCCTTATTTGTACTTCCTCTGACAGTGAGACTTGGTTTTCATTATCTACAATGTATTTACTTATTTGCTCTAGAATACACATAAAATCATTTCAAAATTGCTAACCCGCACCTCTGTGAAAAAACAAGCTGTCCCCAGAGAACACTATTTGTGCACTGTTCTTTCAGTCTTTCACCTTAGAATAATAACTGGTCAAAAACTGTTTCCAAAGTTGCGTAGGTTAATTCTTTCCTTCTCTATCCCATTCACTGTGGTTGTGTTATTCATGCATAACAGTTAGGTTCAACTGTTACTATTTGCATTCTAGTTTGGGTTTCTCCACATCCTGGATGACTTTTTGAGGAGGTAAAACATTAACATGGTTCTAAATGTCAACGCTATAGGAAAAGACATATTCAGAGAGAGTCACTCCCCCTTCACCTTTTCTATTCCATTTCTACTCTCTCTGCCCTCACACACACTTTTTTCCTTCCACCCTTTATATATAACAAATCTCATTTGTTTCTGGTTTATCCATCCTGTATTTGTTTTTTCACGAATAGTTTCTTATTTTCCTCTTTCATACATGAAAGGTACCATACCATAGATTATTTACACTTTGCCTTTTTCACTTAACAATATATCAAGGAAACAATCCTATATCAGTTCATAGAGGTTGTAATTTATTTTTAAGTCTTTTGGGGATGAAATTTTCTTCAGAAAAATGATATTACAGCTTGTTCAAATTCTAGAATATTTGAATTAGTGTTACCTTGAGGAAAATGTTTCTTAAAACACCAATTGCACAGAGAAGCATGCCTCAACCTGGCAAGATTCCTCCGTTTATTGCATGAAACCGCTCCTCACTCATCCACAATAAAGCATCTCAGTTAGAAAAATGTTCCACATTGATTTTAAATTACTTTATCATTTCTGGTACCTCTCTTTTGAGCTATATTTTAACTGTCTGGTAAATTAATGAGTATTTATTGAGCACCTTCTGAATGCTGGTAACTGTGGACTAAGACACTCTGCAGCTAGGAAGATAAGAAGTACAGTAAAATAGAACAGGAAAAGACTATAAAGCAAGGCTATATGGCAGGAAAGTGGTATAAAAAGTGCCCTGGGAATTTAGGGAGAGTCCTGTCCAATAGAACGGTTACAGACAACAGAAAATTTGTGTTTGATACTGATATTACTCAACCAATGGTTGTGATTTTTTCTTTCCGTTTTTTTTTTTTTTTTTTTTTACTAATGAAGTATTACATGCCTGGGGAATAAGCTAAAAGGAGAAAGCACTCATTTGTGGTGGAATGAAACATAACAATGATTCTAAATTCCAAACTCTCCTCCAACAACTCAGTGAACCTTGATCCTCATCTTGTTAACATATAATTTAATCATCACTGGAAAACTGAAAAATAGCCACAAAAACCAACAGGCTGGAAAGAAAACAAAAACAAAAGACACCAACAGGCCAGAAAGCAAAAGGAAGGATATAAATCACAAGTAAACTTCCACATAGTCAGCTTTTTCCATGGTCTGATGCTTGTTAACATAGATAACCTCATAGATAACAGGGTTAACAGACACAGTTATTCTGAATCCCTCAGCTTATCCCATAGTTTTAGCTTTTAAAAATTATCTTTCCTGACTCTATACCAGTTTCCTCAACATTTTTCAATATCAACGGCTCTCAGGTGCCATTTTAGACATATTTTTTGCAGTCGCCTCTCATAAAATTTTACCATCACAGATATACTATACATGTACTATATATATTTCTGTGCTGTCTGTATTAAAAGAACATGGGGACTGGCCCAGTGGTGCAGCAGTTAAGTGCACACGTTCCACTTCAGCGGCCCCAGGTTCGCTGGTTCGGATCCCAGGTGCGGACATGGCACCACTTGGCAAGCCATGCTGTGGTAGGCATCCCACATATATAGCACAGGAAGATGGGCACAGATGTTAGCTCAGGGCCAGTCTTCCTCAGCAAAAAGAGGAGGATTGGCAGCAGATATTAGCTCAGGGCTGATCTTCCTCAAAATAATAATAATAATAAAGAACAGGAATTGTTTACCCCCCAAGAGCCAATGTTCACTCCCTGGAGAGGTGGGTGGGCTGGGGTGGCAGTGCCCCTGGTGAGAACGCAAGCTCTAGATATTCTCATGATGCCGTTTTCTGTTTAAAACGCCTCCACTTCCAAAATGAAAATGGAAAGACATGAGAAATAACCAAACAAGTGTCAACCTATGGAGCAACAAATAAGAGAAAAAGTAGAAGAAAATAGCTAACCATTGAAAATAAGAAAGAAACTGTAATTCAAATATAAATCAAAGATGAATGAAAACAGATTTTCTATCAATAAGACCCCACAGCAGTTGTAAATAGCCACCTAGTAGAGTCAGCTGTCTGTGACAACGCTGAACCTCATGCTCAACTATTAAAGGAAACTATCTTCAATGATGGAACTGCAGCTGCACTTTCCAAAGGCAGTAAAACACCAAATAATCTGGCTTTGAATCATATTTAGCTATGTTACTCACAGCCTTACTATCAAAGAGAAGTTAAGAAGCTAATTAAGCCAGCTTTTTTAATATAAGGCAAAAAACATTGTCAGAGATTGTAAAATTGGACCTAAAGAAAGTAACCTGAGAATGAACGACTCACTTTTCAAGAGGAGGCATGTCGGTCTTTTTTTTTTCCTATGAAATGGTAAAATTAGGAGATTTCCCCTTTAGCCATGCTGAGTATAGAAGAAGCTATGGGGAATCCAAATTTATTGGGTCATTTCCCAATAAAGTTGGGGAATGACATTGAGTTTTTCCCGTCCCTAGTGCCCCAATCTTCCTAGAAACAGATGCTGAGGAAGAACTAGCCTGATAAGCTTTTGTGAAATTAAAATAAGATAAAAGAATAAGAATAGAGGGAAGTAATGGACATTAAGAATCAAGCAATTTCAATAAGTTAATATATTTATTTCTCAAAACTACCCCATGAGGTACTATTTCTCTTCATTTTCAGAAATGAAGAAAATATGGCTTAGAAAGGTGATCCGACTTCCCCCAGGGTCACACAACTGCTACATGATGGAACATGGACTTCGACCCAGATCTAACTCCAAAATTAATATCCTTGTTCCATCGTGGGTCTAGGACCTTGATATAGGCACCCACTGCCCTTCCTGACTTTTTGATGCCACCTCATTTTCTTCATTCTTTCTTCCTTAAATGCCCTGGTACACAAAACCTGCATGTCTTCATATTCCCTTAACCACCTCTTTTTTTTCTTTCTCTTGGTTCGGGTCCCACTGGCACTGGGTTGCTCCTCCACTTTCAGTTCTCTGGAACACTTGAGGGTGCAGGTCTTTCTTCCAGCTCTTCTGGATATCTGCCTGCTGAGTGATCTACTACTCATTGTCAAGTGCTAGCTAATACAATAATGCTTTGCCTCACAGAACTTGGCATTTTCCCTTGCTTCATTTCCCTTTTACTCTCAATCCTCACCACCTGGGTTTGCACCGTCAAGTAAAGCACCTGAATTCTTGCCTTGGGCTCAGCTTTCTAGCAGAAACTAAACTGCTTTCTAGAGAAAACAAGCAAAGACTCTTATACTCAGCCTTATAATAGGATTTTTATGAAGTATGCATTAAATTTTTTTTAAATAGACTATTTTAGAGTAGTTTTAGGTTCACAGCAAAATTGAGCTAAAGATACAGAGATTTCCCATGTGCTCTCTGTCCGCACATATGCACAATCTCCCCCACTATCAAAATCTTGTACCAGAGTGGTACATTTATTACAACCAATGAACGTACATGGTCAAACCATTATCACTCAAAGTCCATATTTTCCATTAGGGTGCACCCCTGGTGTTGTACTTTCTATGAGCATTGACAAATGTATGATGACATGTATCCACCATTATAGTATCACATAGTGTAACTTCACTGCCCTAAAAATCCTCTGTCTTCCACCTACGCATCCCTCCCTCCCCACTAACCCTTGGCAATTGTCTCCATAGTGTTGCCTTTTCATACAGTATGTAGCCTTTTCAGATTGCCTTCTTTTACTTAGTAATAAGCATTTAAGCTTCCTCCATGTGTTTTCATGGCTTGATAGCTCATTTCTTTCTAGCACTGAATAATATTCCGCTGTCTGGATGTATCACAGTTCATTTATCCATTCACCTACTGAAGGACTTCTTGGCTACTTCCAAGTTTTGTCACTTATGAACAAAGCTGCTGTATTCATCCATGTACAGGTTTTTGTGTGGATGTAAGTTTTCAGCTCACTTGAGTAAATACTAAGGAGTACAATTGCAGGATCATATTGTAAGAGTATGTTTAGCTTTGTAACAAACTCCAAACCGTCTTCCAAAGTGGCCGTACCATTTTTCACTCCCACCAGCAATGAATGAGAGTTCCTGTTGCTCCACATGCTTACCAGCGTTTAGTGTTATCAGTGTTCTGGATTTTGGCCATTCTAATAAGTATAATGGTATCTCGTTGTTTTAATTTGCAATTCGCTATTTACACATAACGTTAGGCATCTTTTCATATGTTTATTTGCCATCTGCATATCTTCTTTCATGACAGGTCTGTTCATCTTTGGCCCATTTTTTAATTGGGTTGTTCATTTTCTTATTGCTGAGTTGTAAGAGTTTTTTGAGTATTTTCAATAACGGTCCTCTATCAGATATCTCTTTTGCAAATATTTCTCCCAGTCTGTGGTTTATCTTCTCATTCTCTCGACAGTGTCTTCTGCAGAGCAGAAATTTTTAATTTTAATAAAGTCCAGCTTATCAATTCTTTCTTCCATGAACTGTGCCTTTGGTGTGGTATCAGAAAATCATCACCATACCCAAGGTCATCTAGGTTTTTCCAATGTTATCTTCTAAGAGTTTTACACTTTTGCGTTTTACATTTAGGTCTATGATCCATTTTGAGTTAATTTTTGTGAAGAGTGTTAGGTCTGTGTCTAGATTCATTTTTTTGCATGTGGACATACAGCTGTTTTAGATGAAAAGACCATCTTTGCTCCATTGGATTGTATTTGCTCCTTGGTCAAAGATCAGTTGACTGTATTTGTGTAGGACTATTTCTGGACTCTCTATTCTGTTCCATTGATCTATTTGATTATTCTTTCACCAGTACCACAGTGTCTTGATTACTGTAGCTTTATAGTAAGTCTTTTTGGTTTTTTCTGAAGATTGGCACCTGAGCTAACAACTGTTACCAATCTTTTTTTTTTGTTTTTGCTTTTTCTCCCCAAATCCCCCCAATACATAGTTGTATATTTTAGTTGTTGGTCCTTATAGTTGTGGCATGCGGGACACCACCTCAACATGGCCTGACAAGCAGTGCCATGTCCACTCCCAGGATCCAAACTAGCAAGAACCTGGGCTGCCAAAGCAGAGTGCATGAACTTAACCACTCGGCCACAGGGCCGGCCCCTATAGTAAGTCTTGAACACTGGCAGTGTCAGTCCTCTTACTTTGTTCTTCTCATTCAATATTATTTTGGCTATTCTGGGTTGCTTGCCTTTCCATATAAACTTTAGAATCAGTTTGTCAATATCTACAAAACAACTGTCTGGGATTTTTGTTGGGATTCCATTGAATCTATAGATCAAGTTGGGAAGAAGTGACATCTTGACAATATCAGGTCTTCCTGTCCATGAACATAGACTACTTCTCCATTTATTTAGTTCTTTGGTTTCTTTCATCAGAGTTTTGTTTCATCAGAGTTTCTCATATAGATCTTATACATATTTTGTTAGATTTATATGTAAGCATTTCATTTTGGGGATGCTTAATGTAAATAGTATTGTGTTTTTAATTTCAAATTCTACTTGTTTATTGCTGGTACATAGGAAAGTTATTGACTTTTGTTTATTAATTTTATATCCTGCAACCTTGCTATAATCACTTATTAGCTCCAAAAATCCATTTCAGGTTTTCTACATAGAAAATCATGTCATCCACAAACAAAGGCAGCTTTATTTCTTCCTTCCCAATCAGCGTACCTCTTATATTCTTTCTTGTCTTATTGCATTAGCTAAAACTTCCAGTGCAATGTTGAAAAGGAGTTGTGAGAGGGAACATCCTTTCCTTGTTTCTGATCGTAGCAGGAAAGCTTCTAGCTCATCACCATTAAGTATGATATAGGTGTAGGTTTTTTGCAGATGTTCTCTATCAAATTGAGGAAGTTCCCCTCCATTCCTAGTTGCTGGGAGTTTTTATCATAAATGAATGTTGAATTTTTCAAGCACTTATTCTGCATCCTTTGATATAATCATGTGACTTTTCTTCCTCAGGCTGTTGATGAGATAGATTACATTAATTGATTTTCTAATGCTGAACCAGACTTGCACACCTGGGATAAATTCCATTTGGTTGTGGTATACAATTCCTTTTATATATTGTTGGATTTGATTTGCTAATATTTTGTGGTTACATTGAATTTTGATAGAGCAATTTACTTTTCTACTCTAAAAGTGTGATGAATACATTTAAAAACAATGGCTATGGGGCCAGCCCGGTAGCGCAGTGGTTAAGCGTGTACGTTCCGCTTCTCGGCGGCCCAGGGTTCACCGGTTTGGATCCCGGGTGTGGACATGGCATCGCTTGGCATGCCATGCTCTGGTAGGTGTCCCACATACAAAGTAGAGGAAGATGGGCACAGATGTTAGCTCAGGGCCAGGCTTCCTCAGCAAAAAAGAGGAGGACTGGCAGTAGTTAGCTCAGGGCTAATCTTCCTCAAAAGAAAAAAATATGGATAAAATGGAAAAGAAATACTACCCCAAATTCTACTGTCTAAACAAATCAATGTTTTATCAATTTCCTGTACATTCTTCTGGCATTTTTTGTTAGTTTTACACAATTTCTGATAATAATTATAATAATGATAAAATTTCTATATCTGGTTCAGAAATTAAAAAGCATCATAAAAGTTACAAATGATAGTTAAAAGAGAAGAAAATTTAGATAGTTAAAAATGTTGTTAGAACAAACTATGATTTTGGATACCTAATTTGTTGTTAAATTGAAAAGAGGACAACATAGGTCAGACAGGATATTCTCCATTTATATTTGTTTTAAATACTAGATAGACCATAATGGTTTTATTTCACTTTATCTCTGTTAAAAAAATTTAATGAGAAATAAAAACAGCTGAGTAACATCCCAAAGAGGGTAATTTTTATTTGTCTTTTCAATCTCTTAAAATTGTGGTTTTGATTCATTGTAAAGTTACCCTAAGCTCCAGAATGTAAGGCTGAACACTGCCACAGTGACAGGTTTTAATTCCAGGCCACTATTCTGGATTAACAAACACATTGAGGTAACAAATCAAGAAGTGTACAGAAAAACCATCTGCTATTCTTGCTTCTTAGTTAATACA
Source organism: Equus quagga (assembly GCF_021613505.1). Taxonomy (NCBI): domain Eukaryota; kingdom Metazoa; phylum Chordata; class Mammalia; order Perissodactyla; family Equidae; genus Equus; species Equus quagga. Next base: position 16,317,656 of record NC_060268.1, read on the forward strand.
CTCAATGCAAGCATATTTCTCATTGAAATTTTTTTCTGTATACTCACATATTTCATTTTCAGTGATACATTAATGTCACATCTGAGAATGAGGAGATTTTTTAAGAAATGAGTTTTACCTTCCATAATTCCTCAGATCCATCCATAATGGAATACAAGGTAATCATTTTAATGGGTGGTGAATATCTAAATTCTCTGATGAAGAATGATGCCCATGACATACTGTTGAGTTAAATATGCAGATGGCAGGTGACTCTCACTTTGGGCAATGAGGGATTAGCAGAGCCCAGAATTATCCTCTCACCACAAACAACAGGAAAACTTCATAGAATATATCAGCAACTGTTTTCACCAGGGCTGGGACTAGGGTGAGGCAAAAAAGGTGCTTAGGGTACAATATTTAAGGAGGGACTCCTTTTTTAAGGGTGATCTTGCACTTGCATGACCCTAAGAATGAGTGCCTTCTTAAATTTTGAACCCTTGGTACTGCTCATCACCCTAGTCTCAGCCCTGGTTTTTAGCCATTGGGCCACAATCAGTAACATGACTGTAATCCCTGGAAAAAGGAAAATAAATGAGATCAGCCCTACTGTAGGCCCAGAGTTCTGCCTGAAGGAAAATTCCTGACCCTACTGCAGGAGAGAGAAGCCATAGAGAGCTAGTGGTCTCATTGAATTAAGGAGACAGAAATTGGCATTTGGAGAGGGCCTGGCAGCTTAAATTGGCAGGGAGGAATACCAGAGAGGAGGAAACTACAAAGAGAAAGAGCTCTGGAAATATAAGTAGAAGCTTCTTGAGTTTTTGGCTGAATACAGTCTGTGTATGCATAGAATGAAATCCTGCAAGGCCAGCCAACTTCCTTGGAAATAGCAATTAAAGAGAGATGTAAGCTGAGCAATTCCCGAAGCTCACACAGAACTGGAAATTATTCTAACTCCTACTAGCCAGAGCAGAGAAATTTCCTTGAATATGTGGTATATTCAGTAGACACTCCAGAAGAGTCATACACTAGTAGTAGGACTAACCTACCCATCGAGTAAAAGCTGCTCTAGACCAGCATTGTAATAGCTTATGAATAAAACTCTAACATGTTGAAATTGAAAGTCATCTAACTTCTGCTATAGAAATTCAACACTCTTTAAATAAATACAACAAAATCCAGCACATACAATGTAAAATTCACAATGGCTGGTATCTGACCAAAAATAGTGACAGAAAATTTTCTCTCTTGTGGAATGTGTACACCCCAAAATCCAAGATAGTCAATGAACCCCAAGCAGAATAAACACAAAGAAAATAACACAAAGGTACAACATAATCAAATCACAGAAAATCTCTATTAAAAAATAAACTTAAAAGCAATCAGAAAAAAGAAAGTTGCTTTATGTAACAAGGAACAAATAAAAAATGATCAGAGCCTTCTTGTCAGAAACTATGCAAGGTAGAAGACAACTAAATGACAATTTTAGTGTGCTAAAAGAAAAACACTGTCAACCTAGAATTCTACAACCAGCAAAAATGTCTTTTAAAAGTAAATTCTTTTTTAGACAAACAAAAGCTGAGAAAACTTGTCACCAGCAACCTTGTACCATAAAAAATGTTAAAGGAAATCTTTTAGGCAAAAGGTAAATAATGCAATAGAAATCTGGATTTACACAAAGAAATGAACAGCATTAAAAGTGGCAAATATGTGAATATATAAGTATATATAAACATTTTTCCCATTTAAAAATGTGAAATAATTGACTATTTAGAGTAAAATAATAGCAATATATTGTGGGATTTACAACATATATGGAGGTAAAATGTATGCCAATAACAGTACAAAGGCCAGGAGGGGAGAAATTACAGGTCGTTAGATTCTTCAGTTATACAGGAAGAGGTATAATATTGTTTGAAGGTAAACTGTGATTGTTTAAAGACGTATATGGTAAATTTACAGCAATAAAGCATAATAGCAAATACAGAGGAGATATATGGAGGAGATAAAATAATAAATATTCAATACTAAATAATAATACTAAAATAACAAATACTTTACCCAAAAGAAGTCAGGAAAATAGGGAAAAGGGAACAAAGAACAGATACAAAACAAATGTGAAGGCAGTAGCTTAAATCCAATCACATCAATAATTACATTAAATAAAAATTGGCTAAACATGCCAATTAAAAGGCAGAGATTTTTTAAAAAGACCCAACTACACACTGTCTGCAGGAAACTCTTTTTAAATATAGAGACACAGATAGGTTAAAAGTAAAAGAGCGGAAAAAGATATACCATAAGAAATCTAGAGAGTCTATTTCAACATCAAACAAAGTGGACTTCAGAACGAGGAATGACACCAAGGAGCAGAAGCACATATGATAATGATAAAGGAGTCAACTCATCAAGAGGATACAACAATCCTGTGGAGTGTCAAGCTCCTAACAGAGTTTCAAAATACAAGAAGCAAAAATGGATGAACCAAATGGAGAAATATCTTCTTTCGTAAAGTGTCTTTTCAAATCTTTTGCTCATTTTTATTGTTTTTTTTTCTTATTTTTGAATTGTAAGAGTTCTTGCTATTTGTCAAAACTCATCAAACTGTATGTTTAAAATGAGTGTATTTGATTTATGTAAATTATACTTCAATAAAGTTGATTTAAAAAGATAAAAGTAAAACCTAATTTGGAGGGAGGATTAAGTTGTCACCTGCCTCTTTGATTCTTGAATTCAATAAAAATGATTTAAAACTTAAATAATTTTCACAAAATAAAATTACAAAACTTTTACAAAAATAAAATTACAAAATAAAATGTATAGTATGATCACATTTGTACAAAAATAAATGTTTGTACATATACATGTAAACATGCATCGACAAATGCCAGAAAGGAAGTTCCCGAAATATTTACATGAGTTGTTCTCAGGTCTGAAACATGAGTAAATTTTACTTTGTGACTAATACTTTTGTTGGTGTCAATCAATGATAACACTCCTATTCAGGTCTTTGTGTGGGATCTGCTGCCCTACAAATATACTGGCCCTAAAAATCTATGTATCTGCATACAGCTGGCAGGCAAAGGACCAACACGAGATAAGACTGGAGAATCAATAATGATAAATCTCAGGCACCTCCAACATTTCCTTTCTCTGCAGTTCTTTTTCAACGACCCTCATCAAGATGACTTGTGCTCTCTAGCTCTCTCTCCTCTTAGCCAGATGAGATATGACGGATATCAGCTATGTTCATTTATCATTCCTTTGGTCACCACAAACTAAAGGCCAGACTACGGGTCCGTTCCCTGTAGAAGACAGTATCTGTTCTCACAGATACTTCTTCCACGACTAAGACCTCACCCTGCTCCATTACAGGCTGCCTGAGGGAGCCCCCTCACTGAAAATCTTTACCTCAACCTCACCCCTATTGCAGAACAGGTCAGCCTCTCCTGCCTTCACCTCAAACTCAATTCCAACCAATCCTTCTTTTTCTGGAGTCTAGCAGATATTGCCAGTTTTCTGGCATATGTGTCCAGAGTACAATCAAAAGCCCACAGAATACAAGTCAGAAGAATTGTGTCTACTCCGTGCTCTGCCTCTGAACAGCTGGTGACCTCCACAAAGTCACTTAGCATCACTGTACTTCAGTTTCTGATTCTGGGAAATGAAAAGCTAAATTGAGATCTCTTCCAGCTCTAATGCTAGAATTCTAGAGATATTTTTCTGCTCTTTAATGACACCTTGGAATAAAGCCAAATTCCTCTTGTGGTAATTCTGAAAGTCTAGCATCTATAGTTCGGTGTTTAAAAATGCAGTTAAAATGTATCATCTCCATTTTCAGGAGATTGCTGAATAATGGGGCCATTTCCCAAATCACAGATTAACATAGTCCAGTAGAAGTTCAAGCCTCTTTTTGTGTCTTTTTCCTACCTTCAAATAGATATTCTTTCTCTTTCTCTCTCTCTCAATCTCTCTCCAACATATACCCTTGCCTCCTGCCCCCCACCCACCCACGCATTTCTCCTTCTTGGTCCCTCTCCTTCCCTCTCTGTCCCTCTCTCTTTTCTCTCTCACAGATGGCATGAGTAGAGCAGCAGAGCTGACAATCAGAAAGTTAGTAAACTTGCTGAGCTGTATTTGGGTATCATATTTATGACAAAGTCACTTGGGCATGAATAGTAAGTTATGCTGATTTAACTCACCCAGAAATGGGTTAAGAGCAATCCCCATCCCTGTCAGGTGACTCCCATCAACTCTATGTGGACACTTGCCGGTTGCAACCCAGGGGTGTCACAGAGAGTCAGTGACTTCCGTGTAGAGGAGGAGGCTTTAGGTTAGAGTCCACTGAGAAGTTTCCTTCTTCCCAACCAGAGTTCAGGTGGACCACACAGCTGCTCTCTCAACTGCCCAAAGGTCAGGGAGGAGCTGGCTCCAAAGGACATGCTTTGGAGGAAAGCAAACCTCTTAATAGGCTACATTTTCACATATTTCTGCAGAAACACATAGGAAGGAAATAGCCAGAGCCAAAAAGAGTATGAACTTCCAGCTACTGCTGGCAGAGACACTGCAAGGTTTTCCCAGTTGGTAATAAAAACCTGTGCAGGGGAAATAAACTCTCCAATGCAGAGAAAGGGAAGCTGTAGACCCAAGACCAGGACATCAGAGAAGAGTGAGTAAGACAAATCGAGCAGAGACACTTCAGTCAAGTTTTGCAACTTCCTAATCAGGAGGCACTGGAGACAGAATGTGAGAATGACGCTGCATGTTATTTGCCATTTGCTTTAAGTTAACATTTGGCAATGTAAGGTCCTCATACTTAATCCCTTAGCTGCTTTAACAAAGTTCCAGTAAAGAACCTGGCCATGTGTCATTGAAGAGACATCTGGGTAGAATTGTCCCAGGAAATAATTATAGATCTGGTCCCAGGAGCACAGAGAAGCAGCCCCTATATGCTGGTGCCTAAACAAGGTTTGTTCCCTGCAGAGGGTGGCACATGCTACATTAGTAGCAAATTGCAACACTTAAAAAACAGAAGCCACTAGTTGCAAGTAAAAATAATAATAATAATAATCTTAGTAAAATAGAATATCCATTCAAACCAATGCCATCAAAACATAAAGGGGAAGAATTCCTCTGGCCATGTCATCTGAACTCAGGGGCTTCAAAGCTTGAATCAGAGTAAACATTTAAATTAACGCCTTCAATCTGCATAATGGCTGCTGTTTTTGCCCCTTAGAAAACATGCCCCTTGTTTTCTTAGGCCCACCCTTCTTTCCAGGATGTCATGAAGCTAGAGGGGGTTTCTTATCGAAGGTGAAGTAAAAGCAAGACCCACGACAGCACCATGACAGGTGAAGTACCAAGAAAGTAGTCAAAGCTATTTCTCATTTCAAATATACTCCTTGCAGATCTGCCTACTGCCAAACAGATCAAAGCAAGGAATACTCATAAAACCCCCATTACGTTCATAAGCATCCATTATCATAAGTGGAGTCAAGTTTTGCAATTCTGGCTTTCATTACTGGCATCATCCATACCATATCCATTCACACATCCTAACCCACCCCATCTAAATCCTCCTCACCCCCTGCAATACAAGTGTAGGGAAGGAAGAACATTTCTCTACCCTCTCTAGGTCCTTCTGGCTGGGCTACGAATTAAATTGACATGAGACAGAATAACAGGAGAAAAATCAAACAAGTTTAATTACATGTGTACATGGGAGAAACCCAGGAATTTTGAACAACTCACCAAAATGGCAGAAGCTCTCATCTTAAATACCATCTTCAGCTAAAGACAAAGGAGTGTGTTGGGAGTAGTGGTTTGGGACTTCAAGGGGGTGGAAGGCAATTTACATGGAAATGGAAATGGAAATTTGCCAACTACAGACAATGTGACCTGAGAGACACATTTTACGTTACATGACAGTTATCTTATGGTACTAGCTCCTTCCTGGAACAGGCCTTTCTATTTTAAATTCTTTTAGGCAGTTGAGAGGGAGGTCAAAGTTTCTTTAGAGTCTTTTGTTCCTAAAAATAATCAAGTCAAAGAGACACATTTTGGGGTGGCCAATTCTGACCCCCCACAGAAGCAAAAAACATTTTTAGAGTTTAGGTACACTTGGCACTTGGCTAGTGACAATCACGCCCCTTAAAACCTAAACAAGTAAGAATAATGTGGACTTTGATCTCCCCTTTTCAGGGAGCTCATTGAAGGGTGGGGCTCTACTACGACAAAACAGGCTAAACCAGTTCCTATTAAACCAGTTCATCAGAGACATCCTAACAGCATAAGGAATACCAGCCTGGGGCCAGGAAACTGAGGTTCTAGTCCTAGCTCTGCCACATATTTTGACCTTAAATAAACCATTTCACTCCTATAAAACTCAAAAAGTAGAAATGAGGTCCCCTCCATTACCAAAATCCTATAATTCTCTGACTTCTCACAGGTAGCCATTACCAGTTACCCCTTGCTCCTTTCCTCCCCATATCACACAAGCAACAGTAACAGAACATGAGGTGACAATCTTAGAATTCCCCAGAGTTAACCTCCTACTCTCCCATGAGAATTTGTCTAGTGGTATTAAAAATATCCTGAATACTCTGCAGATTAGGGCAATGCAAGACACAGATTCTGTACCCTAGAGACACTACCTATTGTGCTGGTATTAAGAATTAACGTGGTCTAGAAAGAAAGCCTTCCTCCCATTATTCTAGCAAGACAGGAACACAATGACCAGATTCCTCTTGGGCCTAGAGCCTGGTTTAAGGGATAACCTAGGGGCGTAGGTTAAGGGATTTTGCTCCTTCATAGCATTTCCCCAAACCTCAATCTTTAGTTTGTAGGGCGCTAACTCCTAATCAGGTGCTCCAAATTCCAGCAGTGAGCACCTCATTACTGGTGGCCACTTGCTAGTCATGAACTAACCACTCAACAGCCTACCTTTGGTCACTTACTTGCACAATAACAAAGGAAGAGAACACGAGCTGGGCAAGGGGGTGTGGAATGGCAGATTAGAGAAGCATCTAGTGGTGGACTGAGGAGCTGCATTTCACTAGTGCTTAAATGTACAAGGGAGGAGATATGACAAAAGATGCTCATTTTGAAAATTATCCTTGAAAATCCATTAGGAAAGCACCACACTAGAGGTTAGTACCTGGCCCCTCGATAATACTGTTTTTCTCTAGAGTTGGAACAGATGACTCTCCGGTTAAATAAGAGATGAAAAAGTTGATTTGCAGTCAGGAGCCATTTTAAACCCCCAAATCATCCTCAGCTCAGGGAGATGCTCCACCCTGGGAGGCCTGAGGGAGATGAGATCGACTGAGGAAAAGCAAAAGCCTGTCTCCCATCCAGTGGGAGCTCTCAGGGCAGGCCTGGGCTTATTGAGTGAATGGGCACCTAGAATGAATCACAATATTTAAACCTTTTTCCAAATAATACTGGTTGAATTTGCATATGTTAGATGTCATGTGATGTAACTCCACTATACTGTCACCAGGCAAGCATACTGGATTTTCTGGGACTGGCCAAACTCAGATATTCTGTCTCAGCATCAGAGTATGTGATAAATTATAGGTTTCCAAAACTATTGTCATTCTAGAAAATAATACAGGCCTTTGAAAGATAATTCGTCCACCTTCTCAGACTAAAATAGGAAATGACGTAGTACCTTTACGTATACACACACACACAGGCCTGTCTTGTTTCCTGTTAAAAAGCATCGATCTATTCCTGGGGCGAGAATGTGATATAATATTATTTTTGACAAACAGTCAAAATATAAAGAATAACAAATATTCTTTAAAAGTTACTTTAAGGCAATTCTCTTTTGTACACTTAAATATTTTGCTGATCGTTGAAAGTAGTTTCAACTTCAGCTTTTCTCTCCACTTTTCACTGAAAAAAAAAATCTGAACTCTGCCCTCCTGAGTGGAATCTCAAAATTCTACCTCAGAATGGGGCACGATCTTTCTAAAGCAGTATTTTTTAAGCAGGGGTTGTCAGGCTCTGGTGCTATTAGGTCACTTCTGAGCTGGTGGTGAGGATGAAGCCAGTGGAGACACCAAGAGCATTCAGGTGATGACAGGAGCACCCTTTGTCGGCCCACACTCCTCAGCCCAGCTGCCACCACCTCTGCTGTCCCAGACAGCCACCTCCAAGGCACTGCATCCTTCCTTGTCGGTACAGCTTCCCTCCCACACAAAACAAAGCTGGGGCACACCTCCACGCTCCCCTCCACCATGGGCGGTGAGCCCCAGTAAGCATCTATCAAGGGCCGGTCTGGGTGTCCCACCATAACTAGCACTTGAATCCACCATGCTTCCTTCTGAGATGGATGATGAAGCTGAGGCACTGAGGATATCATGCCATGGGTCACAAGATGCTCAGCAGATTTTCTACATTGACGTCTCTACAACATTTATTGAACATGTAAAATGTGCTAGGTGTTATGCTAAACACTTTTCATGAAGTAACTCATTTAATCCTTCCTACAGCCCTATGAAGTAGAAATAATTATTATTCCCAAATCACAGATGAGGAAACTAGGCCACTAAGAGAGTAGAAAAGCTCACATAGTGAGTACATGGTGGGACCAAGACCTGAACTCATGATGACTGGCTCTGAGGCTGGTACAGAAACATCCTCACCTCAGAGCCTCCCTCTGAAATCCTACTCTCAGACACAGGGATAAAATCCAGGCAGAATTCCAGAGGCAAATTCCCAGCCAGGGGCTTACTTGGTAGGAGGACTGGAGAGCACTGGTATCAGCAGAGCAGAAGTGAGGCAATGAGAACAGCAGCAAAAAACAAAGGAGGGAAGGGAAATGAATGTTTGTTGACCTGCTGGGTGACTCAGAGTCTTGTGAGGTACGTATCACTGGTACTTTTTTCACAGATGAGGAGACTGAGGCCAGAGGGTTAAATAACACACAAAAGGGAAGTTAGGGCTCCGTTAAGCTGAAGGTAGGCAGGTAGAAATTTCATCCATCTAGGGAAAGAGAGGGAGGAGACGAGATCCCACAGCGGGTGGGTCCCTGGACTCCAGGCAAGTGAGGGACTGAGGGCAGAGATAGCCGAGAGAGGCAGAGCGGACACCGAGAGCAGAACCTGAGGCGCCTTGGGTAGCCATGCCACTAGAGAAGGGTTTGGGCCAAGCAAGGTAAATTAGAAAGGAGGGAGGGATAATGAAGCAGGGACCTCAAAGACAAGGTTATGGAGCAGTGGAGGGAACCACGGAAACAGCCCCTCTTCTCTTGGGCTTGCTCTCCCCTCCCAGCCTTCCCTCCAACGCAAGCTGTGCCTCCTCCTATATCCCCACCGCTCTGCCTCCAGATCTGTCTAATTTATTCTCTCCTGTAATTGCCCAGACAACGCAACTAAAGCACACTCTTATTTTATATACTTATTGAATAAAGTCAGATGCTGTCACTGAATTTTTAAATTAGCTAAACAGATAATTTTCTATCTCTGTCATTGCCCGGAAACATCACTGAAATTAAAACGAAGTTTCTCTTCATAAGTAAGGGGATCTTATTGATATTTTCTACATTTCTTTAGAAGAAAAAAGGTTTCTCATTCATTCCACAGATTAGGTACTGAGGCTGCATATTTCTCCCACTATATTATCATTCTTTAAAATAAGACTTTGGGGATTTGTGTGTTTGATGTGTAGGTCCTGCTAAAAACGCTAAGGAAAAAACTCTTTTTGTAAGAGGCTCTTAACTGAAATCTTCTCAGAAGTCTTGCAAAGTGGAAGCTCTGAAGCAGACGGCCGCTCTCTGTACCTGAGGAAAAGTGATTCTAATGATAGGGGTTACTCTTCTCATGTGACGTGGACTCTAAAAGCAGATGATTCTGGAGGCGGTGCAAGGCTTTAAGGACATCACTAAAGACCAGAACTTTCTGTCCGTCTGCTGGACCATCCTCAGGGTAGGCATTGTTTTCCCTTATAAGAGAGAAAAGTGATCTTTTCTAACTACATGCCTCTTGAAGGGAGAATCTGTTAAAATGCTTTATTATTTTATTGTCTGAACCAGTATCTTCAGTAACAGAAAACAACTTCAAGCTCAAACATAAGTGGAAAAGACCCCTCAAAATCTTATTAATCCACCAAACATTTATTGATTTGTACCTGATGTGAGGCAGGCTTTGGGATGGAGGTTGAGGGAGAAATGAACTATAAACTGCACTCTCCAGGAGCTTTCATTCTGCTGCAGGAGACATCTAAAAACAGATCGTCACAAGTCACCTCGCCAGGTACTGTGATGAGGAAAGAACTGAGGGTGGGCAGAGAAAGGGCAGGTGACTGCTGAAGACACTGGGGACAGCTCCATAGAAAAGTCACTCCACCTAGGCTTGAAAGATACACAGGCATTTGCCAAATGAATCAAACAGCATTTTCAGTGGCAGGAGCAATGGGCTAACTGCATAGAAAAGGAGCTGGAGAGTCAGGTCAGATTATAAAATGCTTTAGATGCACAGCTGAGGCAAACTGGGGCTTCTTAAGTCTGAGAATGGCATGGTCAGCATCAAATTCTAGGAAGAAAACTTGAAACAATGTGAAGACAAATTTGTACAAGGAAGTGACCAGAGAGGAGGCAGTTGTGATCATTGGCAAGATGTGATAAGAGATGAGATGAGACGGTGGCAGGAAGGAGCAGAGAAGATGAGCAGATCACAGATTTCCAAGGTGGACAGGACAGGGTTTGTTAAGTGATTAACAAAGGCGGAGGTGGAGTGATAGGGAAGATACTTTGTCAAGGTCAATTCACAGATTTTTCAGGCTGGATGGAAGGTGAGGCCACTCACAGAGATTGAAAATAAAGATCTTGGCCTGAACTGCTGAGCTCTAATCTGAAGTGTTGAGTCTGAGGCCCTGAGATGCATCCAGGGCAAGATCCCATCAGAGATGCAGAGCTTAAGCCTATGACCAAAGGCCACAGGCCAGACGTCAATGGAGGCCCCCTCTGCTCATAGGAGGGGCTGACATTATGAGGGAAAAGAAGCAGGCGGTCCAATGAGAGGAGAGACAGGAAGTGAAGAACAGGACTAGATGAGGGGAGAGAAAAAGGAAATGAGAGAAGGGACGGTCTTGATACTTCGCCCTCAGGAAAGTTATAAAGCTACCCGAGCCCTGTTGTTTCTTCAGGCAACTCCGTGTGAAATAAGAGAGCAGAACAGAAACAGAGAAGACACAACCTCTATCACAGAGGACAACTGGCAGCACCAAGAAAGCGGCAAGAAGAATGAGAAATAGTTTACTTCCTACCTTACTCCAAAGTATTTAATGAGATTTTTTTTTTTTAATTTGAAAAGCTACACAGTCTGAAGTAATTTCATACAGGAGAAAATAATCCTACACTCTTCAATTGTCCTTGATGGAATTGCTCTATTAGATAATTATTAGTTTCAGTTATCTGAGAATTCACTTAGGTGAAACACAACATTTGTGAGAGTGTCAAGATAAAAGAATTATTTCCACTTATAAATATTCATTTTTCCCCAATCATTTGAAATGAAAACGCTGTCCTAAAATGAAGTAACAGGTTCGGGTCATCTTAATAGCTTTATATTACTAGGAAACGAATCAGACCCATTTGAAAGTCACTTTGGTATGGAGCCTAATAGACCATGCACACGAGGACAATCAATAAATATTATTTTCCGGTGATGATTAGGCTGGTCTCTCTTCCCCAGTAGGCACCCAGTCCTCAGCCACTTTCTTCTCTTCCAGGCGCGAGCTCCCACTGACTTCAAAGGAAGCTTTAAAAATGGATTAAAGCAAAGATCATATATTGACTTCAAAGGGAGCACTGCAAACACAGAAAATATTTCATAGGGAAGGGGACAGAGATGGAAATTTTGTTCCTCTTATTGTGTCATGCTTAATGGATACCATCAGCATTCCCTGCGCATTCAGCCAAAAGTGTGTTTTATTCCCTTTCCAACACTTTCTATTTTGATGACATCATAATAGCTGTTCATCCTAAAAAAAACAAAAAAACACGCTTGATCTAAACATTTCAGTATTATTACAGTGATGCTAGTTTTCTCCCTAATGATATGGTGGCTGATCAATACAACACAATTTTGTCACACCATGCAAAATATTGCCATTTTAATTGCATGCCATAATGTCTGAGAATTATTCTTGATAGCATAATGTTCTTTTATTATACACAGCCAGATCTGATTCTCAGGACTCTCTTCCTCTCTTAAATTACAAATCATTTAATATAATAAATTTAAAACTTCCAGTGTAAGTGGTCATCATGCCTGTTGCCTCTCTGAATGACAATTATCAATGTGCCACCACCACATTAACAAATGAAAATTCAGGGGCTGGCCTGGTGGCATAGTGTTTAAGTTCACACACTCCGCTTCGGTGGCCTGGGGTTCGTGGGTTCAGATCTTGGGCTTGGACCTATGCACCACTCATCAAGCTGTGCTGTGGCAGTGTCTCTCACACAAAAATAGAGGAAGATTAGGACAGATGTTAACTCAGTGACAATCTTCCTCAAGCAAAAAGAAGAAGATTGGCAACAGATGTTGGCTCAGGGACAATCTTCCTCACCACCCCCCCCCCCCAAAAAAAGAAAATTCAAATAACTTACTCTTTGTGGCACTGAAGAGATTCTGAAAATAAAAAATAAACTCCAAGTAGGGTTTGCCTTCTACATAAAAAATCTGACTCATTCTTAAACAATAATCACAATTAATCGGAGTTCTTCAACAAGAATTGTGAGCTAATTGTAGAGAGACTCCTACAGAGCCCTCTAAACTCACAAGGACTCTGGTGTTCTGCTCCAGAGGTGACACATCCAGCTAATAAACAAACAAAACTTGAATGCAGGTGGGGTTGACGTGTAGGAAGAAAGCAGCCATTTTATCCAAACGCTCAGGCCTTCCCTGGGGATCTCCATGCTCCTGTGAATGCCTGTGCTCACAGCTGGCCTGTCTCCCCTAGAGTGACTCACTCTGGCTTAGACACACATTCTTTCTCTCTCTCTCTGTCTCTCTCTCTGTCTCTTTCTCTGTCTCTGTCTCTGTCTCTGTCTCTTTCTCTGTCTCTGTCTCTGTCTCTCTCTCACGCACGCACACACACACACAAACACACACACACACACACACACTTCCATATGACTTAACCACATGTGGGAGTTGTGAGCCACATGATTCAGAAAAGAGTGTGGGAGGGAGTCAGAGAAGTCTCTCCTCTATCCCCATGCAGAAAACAGAAGAGGGCACAGCTGAATGTGTTATACAATTAGAAGGAAAGATCAGATACCACATCACATTTGATTAAATTCCATATAAGGACTCACAGATGAAATAACGAAACCAGTCTGCCTCCTGCCAACAGTAGTCAGAATGAGCAAGAGAAGTAATTGCATCAAACCAGCAAGAAAGTTCAAAGGGGATAGGCATGCACTGATTTAGCTAAGAAATCCAAGTCTGACTTTGTAAGACAAGACCAGACACTGCTCAAGAAGAGTGATGTTTCCTAGACTGCCTGGTCTATTCCACATATAATTAGGACAGAAATGATCAAAATATCACCTTCTCCCCTTTACTCCTCAACTGAACCCAAAAGCAGACAGTTCAAATGAAAATAAAAGTTGAAAACATTCAATCCCCTTATTCTCAAATAAAAACCTGACTTGAGTCTAAATTTGCATCTATGTTTTGAACCAGATAAGTCCTTTTAATAGAAACTTATATTTAAAAAGAAAAAGTAGAGGCTGGCCCTGTGGCCTAGTGGTTAAGTTTGGGATGCTCTGCTTCAGTGGCCCGGGTTTGGTTCCCAGGTGTGGACCTACACCACTCATCAGCGGCCATGCTATGGCGGAGACCTACATACAAAATAGAAGAAGGTTGGCACAGATGTTAGCTCAGAGACAATCATCCTCAAGCAAACAGAGGAAGATTGGCAACAGAGGTTAGCTCAGGGCAAATCTTCCTCAGCAAAAAAAAAAAGAAAAGAAAAGAAAAAGTACTAATTTCCTCTGTGTTTTGTGCATTTTAATATCCACAAATAGATTCTGATGGAACAATTACTATATAAGAGGCACTGTGCTAGGTCCTACATAAGAGCCCAAAATGAAACAGACAGGGACTCCATTCTCCTGGCGCGATGGGAATGGTGCAGGGCATGAATACTGCTATTAGAGGGGAGAATGTGTTCTGTGGTCATCAAGAGTCAGAGGCAGATAAAGCTATGTGTATCTCACTTAAAACCACCCAAGGAAAAGCAAAGTCATGTTTCATTTGGAGCCTTTCAGAACCCTAGTTCTGAGGGAATTTTATAGATTTTCTGTGAGGGAAAGGGGGATGGGTCCCAGGATCAAATAAGTTCAAAGAAGTTAGGGAAACATTTGGTAGACAAAGTTAGAATAGGTTCTTTACTGCAGGCCTTCCCAACACCTTTGACGGACTAATGTAACTTGCAAATTTTCGAGAGGAGAATAGCTGTCAGCATCCTTCGTTCACAGAGCATCTCAAGGAACTAGTGGCCCACAAAACACTTTGGGAAGCTCTAGTAGAGGTTAAGCTTGTGTAGCAGACATGGAGCACTTCCAATTGACCCGTCTCAAGCAAGTGAAGAGTAATTAGAAGACGAAGTTGGAAAGGCAGGTTAGGGTCAGATCATGGGGGACTGCGACCCACTCAACACCCTCTCCTGGAAACTCCCTCTTTCCTTGGCCACCATGATAAGGCCATTCTGAAAGACTTCAGTTCAAAACCTAGCTCTGGGGCTGGCCCCGTGGCCGAGTGGTTAAGTTCGCGCGCTCCGCTGCAGGCGGCCCAGTGTTTTGTTAGTTCGAATCCTGGGCGCGGACATGGCACTGCTCATCAGACCACGCTGAGGCAGCGTCCCTCATGCCACAACTAGAAGAACCCACAACGAAGAATACACAACTATGTACCGGGGGGCTTTGGGGAGAAAAAGGAAAAAATAAAGTCTTTAAAAAAAAAAAAAAACCTAGCTCTGCCACTTACTGCAAGATCTTCAGCAAATTACTTAACTTTTCTGTCCCTGAGTTTCCTTTTCCTCATCTATAAAATAGGGTTGTTACGAAGATTCAGCAAGTCCGTGAATATAAACCACTTACGATGCCTGAAACATAGCACACTCGTAATAAACATTTACCCATTTTCTTTTACTTTCTTTCTATCTATCTATCTATCTATCTATCTATCTATTTATCTAATGCTTGGTTTCCTTTCTAGACTTCTGACTATTCCTCTCTGCCTCCCTTATTGGCTCAGCATTTTCTTCTTGTTCCTTAAATATTGGCTTTCCCCAGAATTATCCCCTTAGTCCCTTTTTTCTACTTATTCTAAATGTTCTCCTTGAGAGATGGCTTCACTTACCTGGCCTGATGCATCCCATATCTACAACCCCAGCTGTGATGTTTCTCCAGAACTTCAGAGAGTATTTCCAGACACTATCTGCACATACCCACCTGAAACCTCCTACAGGCACCTTGAGCTCCACATGTTCAAAACTGTATTTATTAACTTCTGTCCTACTTCCAGACCTCTTCCCTGCTGTACTATGTGTCTCATCACCAAACACTCAGATGTCCAGGCTAGAAAACCTTGGATCCATTTTTCTCTTTTCATACTCCCCCAACCTTGCCTTTGCCCTCTACTACTCCCCTCCCTACATTCAGTTGGTCAACTGATCCATTCACTCCACGTCTGGATTATCTCTTGAATTAATTGGTACCTCTCCATTGCTACTACAGGTTCTCATCACATTCTTACCATCTCTCATTTAGATTTTTGCAGCAGGTTTCTAATTTGTTTCCTCTCCCAACTGATCTTCCACACTATGCTATTTCACAAATACAAAATCAATTATCTTATTTTCATACTTTAAAACCTATAAAGATTATAATTTTACATTAAATACCTTAAACAGTGAATGCTAGTTAATGATATTTATGCTGAAGTATTTAGAGAGAAATGCAATGAAATCTGTAATTTGTTTTGAAATGCATAAAAAATAAAATAGATTGATGAATTATAAAGGGATAGATGGACAAACAGGTGACTAAACAAGTATAGTAAAATGATAATAGTACCATCCAGATGATAGTTATACAAGGGCTCATTGTAGAATTCTTTCAACTTTGCTATATATTTAAAAACTGTTCACAGTAAGATGTTGATGGAGGGAGGACTATGAAGGCTCCCCGTCATCCAGAGGATAGCATCCAAACATCTTAGGTGGGTTCTTCACAATTTGGCTCCAGTTGACCACTAGAGGCTCCCATTCTCCCCTAATTTTCCCCCTGTGTTCTAGCCAAATAGAATGAGTCAACATCCCCTAATGCCTTGTCTACTCTTCTGTGGCCACCGATTTGTCATCCTTTTCTCCTTACCTGGAAGATCCTTCCATTATTTCTCTATCTGGCAATGTCTAATCGTTCTTAACAGCAGAATGTTCCATATGATGACTTCCTACACAAAATTAGCCGTGGTTAGTGCTTATGTATGTATTTTTCCCAACTGCACTAGGAGCTCCTTGATAGAACATGTCTCTCAATCTTAGTATACACAATACCCAACATAGTCCAGACACATTCTAGGCCCTCAAAACTTGTCTCTGAATTAAACTGAACACCAGACTAAGCATGCTATTTCTTGTTCAAAGTTATAAGTTCGTCTTCCGGCCTTTTACTTCACTCAGTAGCAATCTGTCTGTTCCATACGACAGTTTGTCTCATTACCCCTCATCTTTAACCAGGGATAACTATGATATTAGGATGTACAGTTGTTGTACACATTTCAAGTCCATTTTCTATAATTACGGAGTAGAGTTTTTCTTCCTATAAAGACTTTTATATCAATAAATTAGTTCACTTACAACTAGCTGGTGCTTGATCTATTTCTAGAAGTGCTAAAAATGACCTTATATTAAAAAAAGTAAGTTTTGAAATGAAATTTTATATTATATTTACATTATAATGAGGATTATAGAACCATCAGACTCTGAAACATTGAAAATTCCCTCAGAATTTTTACCAAAGTTTGCATCTAACTTTCCTATCTTTCCCTAAAACTTAACAGGTAATAATTAGCAACACCACTTCAACATTTCACTTCACTTCCTTCTAATCATTCTGTGTTCTTATAAGAAACAGCCTCCAAAACTACCCAAAATCTTGTTTTGGGAGTTCCTAATCCCTACTTCTACTGTGTTCAGAAAAATACTTGTCAATTAATAAGTCAACGCTGATTCCCAAAACCTCAATCTTGTCATTCCCTCTACTTTGTCTTTAGTGTCCAAACACCAAAAAGGTGACTTTTAACAATTGCATTTATCATAAAGAAGTTTTACTCTCGTGAAAAAAAGGTGACTGTTTCCGGGTTTGCTGTGATGGCATTTTATTTGGATGACTAATACTTCTCAGCCAATTACAAACACTACATGTGATCCAATCCACTAAATTTGCATTGGTCCAAGGTTCACTGAACTAAAACTTCCCCTCCTCTGCTTGCCAATGGTGTGTTTCTTTACAAAAATCTTCTATAGTGACTCAGGACTCTTCTACAGTCACAGAAATCCACAAAAGACTCATCAAAAAAATGTTAATAAACAGCATTTACAAAGTGGTTATCATTTTGATTTGTATAACAAGCCTTCCTTGACTTCCAGCCTGTTAACCATTCCCTCGGCGTCCTAGCCTCCCCAGGACCACATGCGTCCTCCTGTACGGCAATTTGTTTGCTCACCTCCTCTACAAGGAGGGGGAAGCATTCTATATCCCCAGGACATAGAACAGTGCCAGGAAGAAAGCAGGTACTCAGTAAACATGCGTTGGAAGGAAGGAAAGAGAGATTGGGGTGATGGCTCGTATGTCTTGCTTATGACGTCTTTTAGGTCACAGAAAACAAGATCAGCAGTTATTTTTAGATAGCTAATTTTTATGTTGCTGGAGTGTTCTTGCCATAGGTTAATATATAATCTTCTACTTCTCAATATTACTATTTAAATTAGCAAATAGCTCCCCTCAAAAGAAATCAGCCAGAATGAACATAAATGAGACAATTTGTTGACTCAGTTTTGCACCTTCAGGAATCGACTGAAACTAAACCCAGGAGTCATCATGAGTCACCCTTCTTCCTCTTGCACAAGGAAAGAGGATGCAATTACAGACAGAATACACAAAGAATGAGGCAGGTCCCTCAGTACTAAAACCTGCCCAAGTCTTTGCATGCCAGTAAACCTAGAAAATACAAACCCCAAACAGATCTTTAACCACTTACTTATTTGTTTACATTTTGAGAACATTTATAAGAGTAACATATTTTACCCTTAAAAGGCTATCCTTGCTTCTCCTCATCATGTGACAGTAAAGGAAAAGATTTATTTTATGCAAGTTACTCAGTCCTTCTTCCATTTCACTAGCACTAATGGAGCCCCGGTTTCCTCCCTGATCAATCAGTAAGTTATTTCTGGCTAAGCCTCAGGACTACACAACTAGAGACACTGAAGAACTCTGCTAACGGTCATGCATCAGGAACAACAATTCTAATCTGCAGGGAATCAAACTCAGTCATTATTTGGGTTCACTTCTGGTAATTAAGCATTTAAATATCATTTTGCATATCTAGCATGTTCAGCAACAATTTTTATAAGCATTCTTCAGAAGAACCTAGGATAATACCATCAGATCAATAGTATCATCTTTATAAGGCAGAAAATGATGGTGCCCAGGGACCTAGAGAGCCTCTCCCTTCTGTGTGAAGGGGATGCTGCTCCCCCGAGGGCAAGCGCCAAGTTGCTTCTCCAATAGCAGTTTCTGATTTGCGCTGATTCATCCACAGTCTTTCAGTCCCCTGTGTCCCCTCTTGATGGATGGCAGAAGTTGCAGAACCTCTGACCCTGTCCTGAAAATGCCACGCAGCATAGGCTCTGTAGCCAGAGTGGAATAAAACACACTAGCTTAGAAATAATGGTCGTGTAATGGCCCAATGTTAAGCTGCTCTGGGGGGTTCTGTTGTAAAGGGAACTTACACACTTAAAGAAAAAGAAGAAAAGCATTGAGAGTAACAAAAAGAATTGTAATTTACATTTGGAATAAGGAATAAACTCAGTGCTTAAAACACATAGTTCTCTTCCTCACCTGTCGAGAAAAAGATTCTTTTATGTAATTTTATAAACACATTGTGCACGTGATGGTTAATTTTATGTGTCAACTTGACAGGGCTAAGCAATACCCAGATAGCTAGTAAAACATTACTTCGAGTGTGTCTGTGAGGGTGTCTCTGGAAGAAATTAGCATTTGAATCTGTAAACTGAGTAAAGAAGATTGTTCTCACCAACGCGGGTGGGCATCATCCAATCTCTTGAGAGCCTGAATAGAAGAAAAAGGTGGAGGAAGGGATAAGTCACTCTCTCTGCTTGAGCTGGGACATTCATCTTCTCCTGCCTTCAGACATCAGTGCTCCTAGTTCAAGGACATTTGGACTCAGACTGACACTTACACCATCAGCGCCCCGATTCCCAGGCCTTCACACTTGGACTGAATTACACCACCAGCTTGCCTGGTTCTCCAGCTTGCAAACAACAGATCGTGGCACTTCGCGACTTCCATGACTGTGCGAGCCAATTCCTATAATAAATCTCCCCTTACGTATATTTATATATCCCATCGGCTCTGTTTCTCTGGAGAACCCTGACTAATAGAGTGCACTAACCATAAGCCAGCACTGGAAAGGAAGCAGCAAACTCAGGAGCAAAAGGTCAGTCACTGAATACTCCTGTCAGGCTAACCTCCCCCTATTTCTTTGTTTTTAAACAGGTTTACTGGACAAGCAGTTCAGAAAAACATAACGGATGTGTATATGTATACCTGTCCAGATTCCATCAAGAGTTTTTTTTTTTTTTTTTTTTAAAGATTTTATTATTTCCTTTTTCTCCCCAACAACCCCCGGTACATAGTTGTATATTCTTCGTTGTGGATTCTTCCAGTTGTGGTATATGGGACGCTGCCTCAGCGTGGTTTGATGAGCAGTGCCATGTCCGCGCCCAGGATTCGAACCAACGAAACACTGGGCCGCCTGCAGCGGAGCGCGCGAACTTAACCACTCGGCCACGGGGCCAGCCCCCCATCAAGAGTTTTGACTGTGGGTCATGATGTGGACAAGATAACAGGGAGATAGGAAATCAGTAACAGATCTAAAGACCTTGTCTAACATTTACTGGTTTCTAGATCCTTATCAGCCTGGAAGCAGGTTTTTGGTGCCACATTGCACTCACTGTCCCTTGCCTGTTTTGGACAATGGGTCTCTCTCTGAGTGCTTCTCAGACCCATCCTCTTTCTTCTACTTCACGGCAAATCTTGGTGCCAGTCCTGGCTGTATTTCACCAGGGCTCCTGCAATGGCCAGTCTCTGCCTCCAGTTGCTTCCTGTCAGTCTTTTTCCCACATTTTAAAAAGTTGTCCATCTTTCCTGATTTGCCCAGTTAATGCTTGTTGTTCCAGAATAATTATTATTAATAATTATTTTCATTCTCAAAAGTGCCCCCCAGTGGGTGAAATTATATGCCTAACTTTAAACAGCATCATTCTAACTATATCACTACCCCACTTAATCCTTTTAGTGGCTTCCCCTTGCCCTTAGAGTAACACTCAAACTTCTTCAACAAGGTTTTGTAACTTCTTAATAGTCACTAAACTATGAATACCATGAGGGCAGGGAATTTTTTTGTCTGTTTTGTTAACCTCAGGGCCAAGAACAGTGCCTGGCACATAGGAGGTGCTCACACACATGCTGAATGATTAGCCTTTGAGGGGCCCACAGTTTGGGCACCATCTACGCCTCCTGCTCTGTCTCTGCCTTCTCTTTCTCACAGTTTAAACTCCAGTCAGGTTGTACTATGTTCACTTCTTTTTTCACCCCTAGGCCTTCACATATGTTCTTCCTTCTGCCTGGTACATTCTCCTCTGTCCCCCACCTCTACCTCTCTCATCCCCTAATCTCCTGCCTAATTCCTTTAGGGTCCAGCTGTAAAGTCACTTCCTCTGGGAGGCCTTCGCCAACCCTCTAGCTAAGAAATATCCTCCCACTATTCATGGCAACACCACTCCATGCTTCCCCTAGGCTAACACGCATCATACTTTCCAGTTCACTATATGCATTCTCCCTCTCTTGCTCTCCGTTCCCCCAGCCACGCCCTGTTTGTTTGCTCTCTAATAGCACTACACATATTCCCAGCACCCAGGCACCCACTACAATGTCTACCACCTGGAGGCAATTAATAAATTACTGTTGAATTAACGAAAACAAACCAATCTTAAAGGTACAGTAAAAAGATGAAATGAGATGATAGTCCTGTCTTACTCTGCAATGGATTATGTTCAGTCCTGGGTACCACATGTTAATGGAAACACAGCCCCTTCTTCCTCAGGGAAAAACAATCAGGAGGGTTAACAGACTGCAAAACAGAAACTGAGATAGTTCAGCCTAGAAAAGAGAGAGGAGGAGGGTGGAGGGAAGGAGGAAACAAAGGACATGAGAACTGCCTTCAAATTTCTAGGAGAAAGATTAAACATGTTTCATATGGCCCTGGTGGGATCAACGGAAGGAAATGAGAGGGCGGTCGTTCTGGGCTTTTTAGCAGCTGAAGGTACCTGAAAATAAGCATGTTGTCTGTGAGGCACCGAGTTTCCTGCCTCCAGAGGCATTCACGGTAGGCCAAATTGTGACTTGGTGGGGATGTGAGGTTGGACCAGATTATCTTTAGTAATCAGTAGCGAAGAAGAAAAGTGGTAGAGATGGAAGTAGTTAAGCAGCTTGGTCAGCTTAGAAGGGAGGTCTGACAACAGCGTCCTTGCATACCTCACTGACCTAGCTGGGGGGTTCATCCCTGTCTTCACTCCACACATCTGTGGGAAAAATAGGCTCAACCAAGTAGGACAAGAAGCAAGCTTTAATAAGTAGGATGCTAAAGGTGATACAGGCAGTGAGCAGAAAACTAAAATCATAAAAATGTGGTTGATGGCAACACATTGCTGTTTAAAAATACAATAAAAATATATAAATGGATATTGGAACCGGTAGTCAACTTTTAATAAAAATGAAGAAAAAGAAAAATCTGTTCACTTTAATTCAAAGTGAAGAGAAAGATCTGATCTTTTTCATAATAAACCATAATTATAACACTTATGTTCATAATCTTAGCTCCTGCGCAATTAATAATTTAAAAAACAAACGCACAAGGAGATAGAGTTTTCAACTGCCTAATTCCATGAGCAGGACCCCTTCTGATCTCTTCGCATTCTTAACCCAAGTTAAGCTTAACCCATATTCTTAACCGAAGTCACTGGTGTAGACGTGCATGTCTTGTTGGGCTCTGAGATGAGACTCCAGGTGACAAACCGATGGCACTGATCCCTGTTTGGTAGGCCCTGTCGTTTTGTTGACTTAGTGGGACAGGAAAGTAATTCCTGGCTGCCAGTCTGAAGAAGTGGCTGGGCCTCTCTCATTCAAAACAGCCTGTCCCAGGGGAGTGGGACGAGTGTTCCCAGAAGGGCTTCCAAAAGATCTTTGAATAAGCCATGGTTTGAGCTGGAGCAGCCCACTGCAGGGAGTTTATAATGCCTCCACGTGGCTGCTATGCAGGCCCCTGTCAAGAACCTATTCCAGAGCTTTGCGCAGAGGGAGGTCGGGCTGGTTTGTAAAGCACCCTGGTGTGTGCCTTGCAGCTTCTTTCCCCCAGCCTCCTCTGAGCCGCCCTGGGATCTTACACAAGCCTTTCTTTCTCCTCCAGGACAAAATTGAGATTTGTACACCTCAATTTTCATAGTTAACATTTTGACTAAGCAGACTAAACATAAATGAAATGCTTATCACAGCCTTGATGATCACCACTACTTCCCACCACTACTCCCCAACACACACACACACACAGCATTTTCCACTCCAAATGCAAAGAGTTGAGCTTCTCTCCAGTTAGGAAAGCAACACAGCAAGAGATAAAATATGCAATGCCAGTTAAGTCAACATTCTACAAATCAGGAGGCTTGGTTCTCAGGACAGATTGTCTTGCTCTCACAATGGTTTTCTAAAGACCTTGGACTGAAGTCAGAGAGTATCTGCCAAGGATCACAGCCAACCGCTCACCCCACCCGCAGTCACAAGCAGCCACTGGGTGGTGTAGGAGACAGGCTATCAGCTCACAGTCTGACAACAGGGGGACTTTGACCCCAAAAGGGACTGTCCCGCCAAGAATTAACTCCTGGAGATCCCCGGCATCGAGTTTAGCTCAAGTGCTGAGTTCTCAGTGAAGGAGGACTTGTGAGCAAGTGAAATAATGCAGTCTGCTGATCAGGGGTCAGGCCTCTGCAAATGGGCGGGAGCAGAATGGTGGCTCTTCATGGAGGGGGGCAAACAAGGAAGGGTGGGACGGGGGGCAGGACCAGTGGATTGCTGTTTGATGTGTGTGGGTTTGTTTATATGTTTGTTTATTTTAATGGGAGAGATTTTGAGGGTGTTTATATCCTAAGGGGAAGGGTCAATGAAGAAGGAGAGGTTTTGAAGATACAGGGAGTAGCAAGGGCTGAGCAGTGGGCAAGAGCCCCAGGAATAGGGAGAGGGGTGGACTAATCGCAGACAAGGCAGGGACACGTGTTCCCTGAGGAAAGAGGAAATGATGAGTACGAATGCCGGCAAGCAGGCCTGGGGCACGCAAGCTGAGGGATTCTTGTCCTATGTCAACAGTTTCTCATGAAGTCGGGGGCCTGGTCTTCCCCTTAGAGGGAGGAAGTGAGGTAGCAGGGAGAGGTTTGAGGTAAAAGCTCAGACGAGCTGCTGAGAGGACACAGCAAAGGCTGACCAGTAGGATTGCCTGATGGCCCAGAGGCCCTCCTGACACTCGGCCTGGGTACAGGTGCCCCAGGAGGAGCACCCATGGGAGATCACAGGAGAGAGCAGAATCCCTAAGGACCAGGGCAGCTGGAGGAAGCTGTTCAGAGAAGGTGGGAAGGGATTAGAATCAGCAGTCAAGACGGATAACTGAGCATACAAGGTGCACATTATATGGTCAGTTCCAAAGGTCAGACACCCTTGATGTTCTGGTGTCCCCGTGAGTGTTCTACAAAAGGGAAAGACCTAGACCAGCATGAAGAAGCAGTGTGGAAACGTCTGCTGGAGTGTAGAAAACTCCTGCTTAGGCAATCTCTCTCCCAACTGTCCTATGATTTAATCATTAGATAGTAATTTTATTATCCTGAGATGACTCACTTGACACAGGTACTACCACTCTGCAGTTTATGCAATGAAGGAAGAGATAAGAGCAGCCCGGAAGCAATTAGGGAATGTGGAGCTGCATCCTGTCATCGGCAGCAGAGCCACATACCAGGCAGTCACGGAGTTGGCCCGGGCACTCAGGCCCAGCTTGGTTTCCTGCACTAATTTGGGCCATAGCTTGACTCTTTGAAAGTCAGTTTCTGCATCTGTAAAGTTGGAGTTTGCCCTAGAATCTAGATAATTTCTAAGTTGTTGCCTGATTCGGTTATTTTTTATAATGCCATCATTAATTCTATTTATAAATTAAATGCTTGATCCCAGAGTCCAAACATCTCTGGCAACCCAAATCTAGCACTTAGCGACAAATAAAAGAGAAACATTCTGACTGGGACCCCGATGTGGTTGTCATGCTTTGCTGTTCTTGTTTTCAATTATCATCTAGAAAAGTAGCTTTCTCAATTGGGACTTCTGGAATATAAATTGTGGGAAATGATTCAAAACGTCCCCTTTTCACTTTTTCTTGGAGTGAAAATCTTATCTCCTTTCCCTTGAAATTTCTACACTTCATTGGGGGGTGGGAGTGAGATAGGAAATGGGTAGTATTGGAGTGGAGGGGGGGACACGATCCAAATGAATAAAAGGTTAGAAAACACTGCCAGTGTGAAAGATCAAAAGAAATTATGGCTGTTTACCTTAGCCAAAGGTATAAGTAGTTAGTTACTTAGAATTTACTTATATAATCCCACTCCTTCCCATCACCACCACTACCCCCCTTTAACAAGTGGGGTTGGGGGTTATGGAGGGGCACTGAGATTACAGCTGCAAAACTACAGTCAGGTAGACCACTCTGCCCTGCCCACCAGGCAGCATCCACACTCTACAATCCAATCAGATTTTCCAAGGGCCCTGGTTGTGGTAAAACGTAAGGAGAGCTTACAATGGAGGCCTCTCTGCATCAGTATCTAGAAGAATCCCAGAGGGCACTGAAGTAAACTGGTCCAAATCTACTTCATTTCTCCGCATCAATTTATTTCCCTCGAAACCTGCCACCTTATTTCTCACACCTTCCTTTTCCTGCTCACCTTTTAGAAAGAATAATCCTGATTCATTGTCTCTACATCCTCACCTCAGTGTAAAGGATTCCAGCTACCTCTGCTTCTCCTGTTCTCTCTTCTACCGCTCAAACTGGAGATACGATGCTGAGCAAGAGAGACACGGTTCCTGCCCTCCCCCTGCTTACAATCTAATAGGGGAAACCAGTTGTTTCCTTTACAATTCATCCTCTTTCATTATTTTTTTACCTATCAAATGTTACCCCCTCACCATGGACTAGCCACTACCCTCTTATCTCCCTAACAACCAGCTGTTCTTCTTTTCAATGGAAGCGCACGTGGCACTTTCTCTGTGCAACCTTCCTCTACTCCCCTAAGTAGATTTAAATGCTTGTTTTCTTATGTTCCCACAGCACTCGGTACATAATCAACCTGTTCTTAGTAGGTGTTTGGTTGACTGGTTGGTTTCCACACTTCTGTCTATTCACTAGGACGGTAAATTCTTTGAGAGAGGGGACTGTGTGTTTTCTCTCTGCAGCTCAGTGCCCAGAAGAGCACCTATCTAGCAGTGAACTAACAAAAACGTTTTATCTAGTCCATATCTCAGATACTAATACGCCATCCATTCAGCCATTCATTGGTTCATCCTTTTCTCTCTTCCCCTACTCCATCAACGTCCTGACATATACCTCTGAAATACTGACTCTCTCTTTCCTGCTCTCCAGCTTCACAGTTGTAACCTCATACCCACCTTCCTGTTGACAATAACCTGTTCACCACTTTCAGCCCTCCCACCACTGACCAATCTCTCAAGTTGTTGCAAAAGTGATCTTCTAAAGCACAGGTCTAATCGTGTATCTTCTCTCTTCAATAGGATAAAGCCTTAACTCCCTAGCCTGGTTCCAACTCACGGCTCCAGTCCCCTGTCCTACCTCTACTTTGTGACTTACCTACCACAACTAGCCATCTACTCACCTTACACTCAAGTCACATTAAACTGGTACCTGCCATGTTTGTTCCTGCTTCCTTGCCTTTGCACATGCTAGTCACCCTACCTGGAACACCATCACCACTAGTCTGTCGCACACACACAAGCACATGCATGCACACAAACGCCTTTCCCTGGCAAATTCCTCTTTGGGATAGAGGCCCAGCTCAAACGTCAACTTCTCTCTGAAGCTTTTCCTGAGTCTAGCAGACTTCATTTGTTTCTCTCACACTGAACCCACATTACTTTGTTCATACTCCTACTCTAGCACTTAACGCACTGCATTTTAATTCTGTCTACACAGCTGTGTCCCCTACAATGCTGTAAACTTGTTGGTGCCCAAGATGTATCTTATTCATCTATGTAATGCACACTAGTCATATAGTACCAATATGTAGAAGGTTCTTAATAAATGTTTTCACCACTGCTTAAGATGATTGTGAAGTCCACATGTCTGGAAATATTCAAAAAGAAAATACGAAACATTTAACTTCAATGCCGAGGGCACTCACTGGTCCATGGGCAGAGGGATGGTCTAGATAATCCCTTAAGGACTGGCTCAGTTCTAGTCTGATTCTCATAGCACCTACTAAGTACAACAGGCCAAGAACTATGCTAGGTGATTTTTTAAAATCAACCATCTTATTCATTTCTCACAACAGACCTGTGAGGCTGGTGAATTATCTCCTTTACAGTGCTGAAGAGAGAAGCTCAGCCAGGAGAAAAGACTTGCCCAAGTTCCTGCAGCCAGCGAGCAGCAGAGCCCCCTACTGACAGGCAATTCAAAGATAGGCCTGCCCAACCGGAAGCAAGCTTTCTTTAGACATTGAAGCCCCTCAACACCCCACTGGCCCTAATGAATGAGAAAGAGCAATCAAAGGATAATAAATGAACAAACAGAAATCAAATGAGCCCTGGTCTCTGTTGGGATTGAGCCATATAAAGTGTAAAGCTTAATAAAAACCAATAAGAATCCAAACCTTATTACAACTGCAGTGGGAAATATCCCCTACAGGAAGGAGAAAGATTTCAGAGGCAATGAAGGAAACTCTAATTAGGCCCTCACATCACACTTTACTCAGCAGAATCCAAAGCAAAACTCTAGATGGTGTCCCTGTAAACGGTCCAGTGATTCATTAGTAACTGTCCTTTGAAATAGCTGCCAACTTGGCTGTTTGCTGCCTTCTTTCCAGTGCTGGCCTCACTGGCCTCCTGGCTGGTGTCTGTCACCCCCATTCCCTTCATCCTCTGCCATTTATAGCAAAGCCTAACCTCGATTCCCTGACCCTACCAGCTTCATCCCCTACCAGATCGTTACTCACACTGTGGTCTCAGCCTACAATGACCTTCCCCAGCTTCTCAAAAATGTATATTCAATGGCCAAAGCTAAAACAATTTGAACAATGTAATAAATAACTACAGTATTGAATTATAGCCTGAAGTATAAAATAGATATCCGTGATTCTATACTGACATAAATAAATGATTAAATAAATAAATAAAGGAGTGACATTCTTTACCAAAAAAATTCCAATTAATAAATGTAGACGAATAAGGGAAATAGAATACAACCTTTATAACAACCACAATAATAATTGCTGCAGGCAAGATCCATTAATGAATGCTAAATCAGTGGGGCAAATGTCCAGGAGAGAGGGTATTTACATAGCCACAAAATACCACCTCCCAAATTTAGTACTGACTGTGGTGCATCTAAAACATCAGCCCACAGATCCTATGACAGACCTCCCTCCAAGAGGTGAAGCTCAAGTCCCCTCACCTTGAATGTGGCTGAACTCAGTGACTTGCCTCTAAGGAACAGAGCATGCAAAGGCAAAAATAGTAACTTTACTGCCAACCACCACCTTAACTATGTGATCAAGGTTAAAATCACCAGCAACCAGTTGTGTGGCCATGATGAGCCCTCTGATTTGTGTGATGAGAAGGACACATCACTTCTGTAATATTCTCCCCCAAATCCTCAGTTTATTCAGGAGAAAATACCAGACAGACTCAAATTGAGGGACATTTCAGAAGATACATGGCCAGTAGTCTTAAAAAGTTTCAAGGTCATTAAAGACAAGCAAAGACAGAGAAAAGGTCATAGACTAGAGGAAACTAAAGAGACATGATGACTAAATGCACTGTGGGATCCTGGATTGGATCTTGGAACAGAAAAGGGGCATCAGTGGAAAAACTGGGGGAAAAAGTCTATAGTTTAGTTAATAGTAGTGTACCAATGCTAATTTCTTAGTTTTGATAAATATACAGTAGTTATGTCAGATGTTAATATTAGAAGAACCTGGGTAAAGGGTATATGGGGACATTCTATACTATCTTTGCAACTCCTTTATACATCTGACATTATTTCAAATTAAAAAGTTCTTAAAAGTATACCTTTTCTCTTTCTGCTTCTTATACAAATTTTATACTTCTATTTTTCTAAAATGAGCATGTTTTCCTTGAAAAGTGAGGAACAAACAGAAAGATGTTCACTTTTAGAGACCACTTTCTTGGCGAAGGCTCCTCTCAGGAGGGAGAATTGCTCCTTATGCTGCCCTCCCTCAGGATTTTGTCTGTTCAGCACTCTGCTGTAGCTCTCTGTTCATCCTACTTCATGTTATCATTGTTCAGTGTCTTTCTTTTTGGCAGCTCTACAGAAGCAAGGGCCCTTTTAATCTCACCCAGCACTTAGAATCCAATGAGTGTCAGCTGAGTTATTGTCATGGAAGGAAGCCTCCATCCATCCAAGGCCAGGTTCTGAGCCAACCCTAGCTTCGGGACCAGCCTGCCAGCTGCTGTTTCTCCAGCCTGCTCTGCATCTGGGGCCTCAGCAGGTGTCTGCTCTGATGTAACGCTATACCAGAGCTCTGAGACTGATGAGTCTTAAGACGATTCAGATCTCTACCATTGCTGGTCCCCACTGAAAATACAGCCTGTATGGTCAGTGATCCTTACCCAGCGGGTTTTTCATACTGGCCCAGACATCTTCCCATCTACTCTGATCTCACAGTTGTTCTCCCTTACCACTATCCCCTGGGGAACCCCATCCACCACTCCACTCCAAAGTAAACAAGCTCACCTACAGCCTGTACCTATCCTCAGAATGTTCTGTTCCCCTCCCAGCTTTATTGGGATCATGGCTCTCCTGCTTTGACGGTCCTCTTGAGCAGTTGAAAACCAGAATATACCTAGAGTAAATCGCTATGGCTTACTGCATACCATGCCCCACCCAACACATAGGTCAGAGAGCAAACTTGAGGGAAAAGGCAAGGGAAATAAAGTATATCCAAATTCTTTTAGATCCCAAACTTAATTCTTTATGAGAAAATAAGCAAGGATTTATTTCTATTCTGGGAACAAATAGTTTCCTGGCTTCATATATTGAGCATCAACTACAGGATTTGCTTGAGAAGAGAGATTCCAAATTCTAGACGAAGGAATTGTAAGAAATGGCAAAGACCAAATGCTGGCCACAACTTTTGGTGCTTTACCAGAAACCTAAAATTTGCACTTGGAAATCCATTCCACAGTTCTAGAACAGAAAGTTGGGGAGTGAAAGTGTCCTTTGTGGAGCCATGGGTAATGCACGTGATGTTTCAGAACCCTTGAGGTTGTGATACTTTTCAAGCCAGGAAAGCAACAGGCTGCACACAGTGCTCTTTGGTGCCCTGTTCAGTTCTGCAGGACACAATGGTCTGGATACATCTGAAAGTCACTTGGATATGCCAGAAGTTGGCTGCTTCTCCCCTTTAGGAAAGCGCAGCTGATACTCTTTGTTTTTCACTTGAAAACTTTCACTATTTTTTGAACAATAAGTAATTGGTAGTAAAACCACATACAAGGAGAGAACGCTAAATATAATCCCGTAGCTAAGGCTGCCATATATGCACAATGCAGGCTGTGCATTAAAAGGGGTGGGGGGGGGGAGGCTTCACATCACAGATATCATAGATTGCATATTTATTAGTGTGATTTTCCAGAAGGTGGCAGGAAAGCACCTTGTTCTAATAAAATCAGTCTATGATGACAATTTCCTAAAGGTGGAAGTAAAGTGTTTTGAGGAAGGGAATGTCTTTTTCTACATTGCATAAAGGTGCCACGTGGGCTAGCAGCAGCCATGATTTTATTGCATGTTATAAGATTGCTTTCCATTCAGTAACTCTGTCTTGAAATTCTCAAACGTCAGTCCACAGTAAGGACCCACAAATATTCCTGACTCTGACTATTTCTCCAAGAGTTTCCACTTGCAGTAAATCTAACCTCAACTCATATAAACATTTACAGATATGGGAAAAAGGAAAAATTGCATACAAAATAATAATATATCTAGCTAAAACAGTACCTTAAAGCAGACATGGTTGGCTGAGCTTTTATATACAGAAAATCATACCAGCTTTTAAAACGTCTACAATTTGACTTTCCCTGCACAACAGTTCCTTGACCTAGTTTCTCCACTGGCGAGGTCCAATTACGTTACACGGTAAGGCTAAAATTTTGTCCTAAATTTATAACGGAAGAGATTCATTAATTTGCTTTCATTCCCTAAATCAAGCTTACTCTCTGTGACTCATGTAATAGTGATATTTTTTTTAGTAACACTCAATATGTCAACAAATATTTGTTGGGAACAATGACTAGATGGCAAGAGCTCCTAGCATATTATGAGTTGGAAATACACTAAGTGAATAAAAATATGGTCCTTTTCCTCAAGAACTTCACATTTTAGTGGAAAAGAGAAATATACGGGTCCGCGATTGTAATTCATGTATTACAAACTAGGAAAGTAACATGAACTTTACTATAGAGACATGTGCTAGGATCAAGGACGAAAGGAAGAGGGAGGAGTCAACTACATGTGCGGCATCAAAGAAGCTTCAAAGAACTTATATCTGCTTGGGTTCTTTTGCTGTATGCAATAGCACCAACAGTCTCACATAAGCAAAAAGCAATGTGTTGAAGGACTATGAGGCAGATCACAGACTCCAAGGAGAAATTGAAGAATTCGTCCATAGAAAAGACAGGGAAAGAGAATGCCCAGAGGGATCAGAGTAGCAGGAAGGAAATGCCACATCCACCACGCCCCTGACTTGCTTGTCTGCTTGGCCTGACTTGGGGTCTTGTGTCTACCCCTTCCGCTGGGAGAGAGCAGGGCACCGGAACTGACAGTTACACCAAGATCCACAGAGGGGGCCAGCTCCGGAGATAGGGCACTGACGCCAGAAGGAGAAAGGATGCGAGGTGAGCAAAAGCAGATGTCCACTGCAGGGGGTCTCACCGGCAACCTGAGTGAGAAGAGTCTCAGTATAAGGAGCACAGAATCCACACTGCTTTAGGCTAAGAGCTGACAGGAAGCAAAGCAGGGCATCTTACTCTGTTAAAAAACTGGGCTGTGAGAAAAGAGAAATGGAACAACAGTAGGAAATAAAGGCAGGATCAAGAGAGGGTTTTTTGGTTCTTGTCTATTTTTATTTATTTATTTTATTTTTTATTTTTTGAAGAGAAGGAGGATTAGCCCTGAGGTAACATCTACCACCAATCCTCCTCTTTTTGCTGAGGAAGACTGGCCCTGAGCTAACATCCGTCCCATCTTCCTCTAATTTATATGCGGGACACCTGCCACAGCACACCTCGACAAGCAATGTGTAGGTCCGCACCCGGGATCCAAACTGGTAAGCCCTGGGCCACTGAAGCAGAACATGAGAACTTAACCACTGTGCCACCAGGCTGGCCCTTGGTTCTTCTTTATTTGTAACCTAGAAGAGATTTGACCTTAATTATAGATGGAGGAAGGAGCCAGAGCAATAAAAGAAGTTTAAGATCTGAGTGAGCCCTGGAAGATGAATTTAATCTGAACAGAGAAAAGTAACTATTGCTGTTTTACCATGCCAGGCACTTATTGGGCCACACACCCATGCAAAACAGACTCCACCTGCATTATCTTCTAACACTACCAAGTAGGTACTATAATTACGCCCATTTTACAGAATGGGGGATTAGGTATTTGAAAGCTTTAAGTAAATTGCTTAAGGTCACATAGGTACAGGGGCAGAGCAGATGCATTTGTACAGCAGGTACGTTGCTTCCTGACCCCAAACCCACGCTTTTAACAATATTTTGCCTCTTCCTATAAAACCCAGAAAAAGTAGATAAAGAGGGGTGTACCAGCTTATAGATTTGTATCGGGGAGGTAGGATACGGGAGAGATTCCTGTCATTTAGCTTCACTTTTCTCTGCAAGATATGCCAGCCATTGATTGAGAAATGGGAGGTCTGGAATGGCACAGTGAGGCTGACCAATGAAGGACTGTTACAATGTGGGCTGGGAATGGGAGAGAAATATCACAGGAGAAAAGGCCTGAGGAGCATGCTGAAGACCTCCCTACACACATGCGCGAGCGCATGCTTGCACAAACACACACATATGCACGCACGCACACATGCAGGCACACATGAACAGAGTTCCCCAAGGTTGCACAGGAATCAGAGCCCATGGCCGTGTAACTCTCTGCAGCACTGCTACCCAGAGGGGCCATGAGGCAGAGCAGCATGATGCTTAAGACAGAGCCATGCTCAAGTCTCACGTCTGGCGCTGTGTTACAAGGCAGCGTGAAAACAAAGAAAACCTTATTCAGAGTAGTAATTTCTCTGGCTCCAAGCTCGGATAATCAGAGGTTATTATTCTTATCCTAGTCGAGTCAGCAGTAAAGTAACGATTTTATATTATATATACACACACATACAGACAGACATTCAATTTCTATCACTAACAACTTCAGTGAGAATCCATCTACAAAGTTATGACCTAAATGTGGCCAACTAACAACATCTTTCCTACTCCTAATTTTTAAAAAATGATTACTGACTTTCTTTACTTAGTCTT
The DNA here is from genome assembly GCF_021613505.1 of Equus quagga. NCBI lineage: Eukaryota > Metazoa > Chordata > Mammalia > Perissodactyla > Equidae > Equus > Equus quagga. The sequence goes on from NC_060268.1 coordinate 16,350,825, forward strand.
TGTTTCTTAAAAATCCATGATAACCAAATACTATTTTTAGAGTGGAGCAGGTAATAATCTTGGGTAATATGACAAAAATTTAGAAATGCCTTAGAGATGTCTGTAAGAAGTACATCTAAAAGGTTTAAAAATTAAGTAAGATGTAGACTTGATAGTCAATGCCTCTGTGGAAGCAATACCATCTCACGAACATATAAAAATCACCTGGAAAATCACTATATTCTGTCTTGAAACCAAGTCCATGATTTAGTATTCAGTAGGAAAAAAAATAAGTCACAGGACAGAATGGAAAGCAAGATTCCAGTTATATATCTTAAAAGTATGTAAATATAGATCATAGAAAATATCTGGGGAAATTTACACCAAATTGTTAAACTATATTTACCTTGGGGATTGGAATGGGGTGGGCTTGGAGTTCTTACTCACAGAAGAGGGGAATTTTTACTTTTCATTTCCTATAATAGTCTGATCTAAAAAAATAAGCCTATATTACTTTTTAATTAACTTTCAACTACTTTATTTGTTTACTTATTCATTCATTTATCTAATTTAATAAGCTTTTTATTTTGGAATAATTTTAGATTTACAGAAAAGCTGCAAATACATTACAGAGAGTTCCCATAATACCCCCACCCTGTTTCCTCCATTGTCAACATCTCATGTTATCACGGTACATGTGTAAAAAGTATAAAGCTGATCTCAACATGTTACTATTAATTAAAATCCAGACTTTATTTGGATTTCACCAGTGTTTCCATTAATGTCTTCTTTTGTTCCAGGTCCAATCTAGAGTACCACATTGCATTCAGATGTCCTATCTCTTTGGTCTCCTTTGGTCTGTAACAGTTTCTTAGGCTCTCCTTATTTTTCATGACCTTGACACTTGAGGAAGACAGGCCAGCTATTCTGTAGAACATCCCCCAATCTGGGTTTGTCTGATGTTTCTCTCATGATTAGAATGGAGTCATGGGTTTTTGGGAAGAAGACCATAGAGATGAAGTGCCCTTACAATCACATCATATCAGGGGCACATGACACTGGCGCTACATCACTGATGATACTAACCTTCATCACTTGCCTCAGGTGGTGTTTGCCAGATTTCTCACTATAAAGTTACTATTTTTCTCTTTCCATTCTCTGTTCCTTGGAAGTGAGTCACTCAGTCCACCCTTGGGGGTGGGGGGAGAAGGAGGGGGAGGAAGAGATGGGTTAAGCTCTTACCCCTAGAGATAGGAGTACTTACATACATTATTTGGAATTCTTCTGTAAGGAAGATTTGCTTTTTCTCCCTGTTTATTTATTTATTCAATCATTTATTCATATTAATGTGCACCCATGTATATTTATTTTATACTTTGGATTATAACTCAATACACAATTATTTATTTTATTCCTCAAAGTATTTCAAATTTGGCCATTAGAAGCTCTTTCAACATGGCTCCTGTGTCCCTTTGACATGCCCCATCCTTCTATGTGACATTCACACTCAGCTTAAATTTTTCCCTGCCCTAGCCCAAAAATTAGCCATTTCTCAAAGGAGCCCTGACTCCTTTTATTGAAGAATGGTGTTTAGAAACCAAGATCTGGGCACTAAGTGTGTGCTTTCAACTACTTTTTAATAAATTTGTTGAAGATTTAATAAGTTAGTGAGTGTGAAGCACTTAGTACCATGAAGCCTGACACATAGCAAGCACTCAATAAATGGAATAAAGTTATTATTGTTGTTATTATTATTGTTATGCACATTTTTAATAAATTTGGAACTTCCAAATTCCAAACCAAAATTGTACCCCATTAGTCATTATATCAAGCCCTAATAGGCCCACAGACTTTTCTATATTTCTGAGACTCAAGACCAAATAAGGTCAAGAAATAGACATTCCTCCACCCTGGCCCAGGATTCTGCATTCTTTGGGAATAAAACCTTTTTCTTCCTTTCCTAGTATCTACACAGAGCCATAAAATCAAAAGACTTCCGTGGAAAAAGATGTCCCTTGATTTTTAAGTTTAAATGAAACATTTGAAGGGCATTTAAAAAAATCACTCCCGTATACAAATCAAACTCATTTTGGATCTACAGAGTACAGTTTTGAATTCCTGCCCAAAATAGCTGTTGTTTTGAAATACTGCAATGTCATCGATATAGAAATGGCTATTGTCCAACAGATCTGTAAAAGCCCCTTCAAACAACTCCTCTTGTGTCAGACATCAGTGGCATTGCTCTTATTGAGTCATAGGTACTAGAGAGTCCCTTTTATGCATTCGATAACCAGTAGCAAGGATCCTAAGGGGGTGACTTCAAAGTGCCTCTCCCTCAAGTACTATGGCCAAAGTGGCCACCAGGAATCCTCTGGGCATGAGAATCAGAAAGTGTCCCGTGAGGAGGACCCTGGGACCAATGGGCAGGCTCAGGACACAAAAATAGGAATGAGGAAAAGATATAGGGCCGCTCACACCTTTCAGGGCATTACCTGGGCCCTGCAGAGTTGTTGAGTGGGGAGCAGCGTGGAAAACTCAGCCTGGTTTAGGATCTATCAGAAGGCTCATAGGGCCCAGGGTAAAACCAGTGCAGGAGGAATGCCAGGAAAAAAAGGAAGCAGAAGCTCCCCAACCTTCTGAGCATCTGTATTCTTCTTACTAAACACTTCAAGTTTTTATTTGGTTTTGGATAACTGCTTTTTGCTCTTGGTATCTCAGAATGTACTAATTTTACTTTTGGTTACTCTTCTCTGTCCCAGGGCTACCTTCTTCTGGGCAAGGCCAGTTGATCCTCACCATAGGCTGAGCCTCTCAAGTCCCCTGGTGCCTATCTAGCATATTTCTGGTCTGGCCCACCTTGAACTTCTCGCTTTTGCTCCGGGATGGCCCCCTCCAGCTGTCTCCTCCAGGTCCTTGACCTGCTCAGCCTTTCAGCTCTATCTCACTGTCCAGAGCAGCCTCTGCCCTTGGGTCAGGGCCTTCAAAGGTCATGTGGCTTCACACAAACATCCTCAAGGCCCTGGAAAACATATCCCAACTTCCTTGAGGAAAGGAGGCATAAGAACCAAAGCAGCGAAAGCCACCTTTGGGGAATGAGAGCAGCGCCCCATAATTCTGCTGAGGTTTGTCTTTCCTCCCCGCAGGAAGAATAACAGGAGGGACCAGGTCAGCAGAAGAGGCAGATTCCTTACTTCCTAACACTGGGATATTGCTATCAACTAAACTTTAGACTTTATCAAAGAGCAGCCAAGAGGTAGAGGGCTTCAATCCCAGGAGGCCAGCACTGGAAGTGCATATCGTCAGGTGCATTGGTATTACAAAGAGAGCATGGGATCGAGAGTCACCGACACCTGGGTTCAGTTTTTGATCCACCCCTCACTAGCTAAGAGACTTTGGGCAAATCATAGACCATAAGCTTCAATGTAAACTGGTAACCTAATGTTACAAGATCTGTAATTTACTTTAAAATACTTCAGTATAATTTGTATGGTACATATGACAATTAATTTAAGCTTCATTTCTAGGCACAGCTAGCTAAAGTGATATCTGGAATATACAGTCCAGGTGTGAGGGGTATGTGCCAGCCAGCATATATCAATTGACATAATAACCATTGTTATTGATCAATAACCATTGTGGCAAGCTAGAAGTTAGAAATGGATTTTCCTTGGCAAAATTAAAGGTATTCAAGACATATGAGTTAGCTAAAATACAGTAGAAACACTTGAAAAAAGAAAGGATAAGAATCCTCAGATGTACCTCTTAGTGATGTTGTCCGAGGCTCGGGCCCTAATCTGTCCTTGTTTCCAACCGCTGGTTTAGAGGAATTTCTGATCACATGATGCTTAGAAAAGGACACAGAATCCTACCTCGAGTAAAGCTTTTATTCCGTTTACAGTTGGAGCACCTAAAAGGAAACAAAACTGGGACTTCATCAAACCTACCGAACAGATCGTATGAAATATTTCGCACCTGCTTTGCTAGTTAATGGTCGTCAAATAAACATCTGTATGTGTGGTGAATCTTGGGCCGAGGCTCACGTGCGCTACAAATTGATAGCAAGGCTGTGGAAGAGCAGCTAACTGTCACCACCTCAAACTTCTTGGGTGGCTACTATGATTTACAAAAAGTCCCTGAGAATTGGATGTGATCAAATTGGCTTAAGGAAACTCAATTTCCATCCTTCATGCCCTACAGAGTTGTTGAGGCATTACATGTGAAAAGCTGATGGTAAACTCCAAAATCCAGTACAAACAGTATGTTTTTTTTTTTCATTTGTACAACCCAAGTTTCCCCAGGGCTCACCAGCCTGGAGGTACAAATGCAGTCACATTATTGGTAATGTCCTATGTTTTTCTGTTTCTTTCACTTATCTGCCTTACCAGGGTCTATCTCCCTGAAAAGAGGACCCTACATAGAATTTCATGACGTTTCAGCATGGGTCTTACGTGTGTGCACGCTTATTACAGCGCGGGCACCTTTGCCAGGAAGAGCTGATATTTCTGGACACCAGCAGGCTCCTCCCACTGATGCTCTAGAGCAGTGATTGCAGGGTGGGGTCTCACTCCACAGCAGATGCAAGGCAAACTTCTTTTTTTTTGAGAGAACACACATCAAGTTTTATTGGGAGAAGAGGGTTATTTACAGGGGCAGGTAGAAGAGAGGGGAGTCACACAGGGTGGGAGGAGGAGATTGTGGGTACAAGGCAGAGAAGGGGATAGGAACCATGCGTGTGCCCACCCCAACCCCGGGAATGGCGGAAGTGCAGCCAGGGCTCAGGAAGACAGGCAGGGAAAGGACCTCGCAGTGGGGCTGAGTCCCTGGGCTGGGGGACTCAGGAGCTTCTAAACACTGACCACCCTCAGAAGGGGATGGGGTGGGAGAGGGCTGCCTCTACACTTCCTCACAGGCTTAAGGCCTCTCGGGCTCAAAGGCCCCCAAAGTCAAAGTCAAAGTCTCTTTAGCTGTAGGGGGAGAAGGGGTTCGGAAGGAAGAGACGATGAAGAAAATATTAGAGTTTCTGTTTAACTTTTGTTTCATCCTTTTTAATTTTTACTGTTTGTGCATGTTTTATAAAATACATATTCATACAAGAGAGGGCTGAGACATTTGTTAACAGATAAGGATGTCAATCAAAAGAATTTGGAAATCTCTGGTTAGAACATTCGTGGATAGAGAGGACACGCCCTTCTTCCTCTTGTACAGTGTACTCTGCTAAGGCTGCCAAAGCAGCGGTCTTCTGCTCAAATGAGGGACAGGTTGTTTAGCGGAATAGCCCCTATGCACGGCCCACTTGCCCCTCCCCAGCTCTTACAGGACTGAGCCCTGAGTCCAGGGAGTGACAGAGAGAGAGGACACTTCCTTGTGACCCACATAATACTGGGCTCAGAATCACTCCACCCTCTGGTGATTTGAGCTTATTGTGGCTGACTCCACCTCTCTCAGGATGAGTTCTCTCCAGAAACCTCTTCTTCCCCTGGTGCTAATACACTTTGTCACCGATGGGACAGACCACCTATGCATCACAGACATAGGGCAGACATTCAGCAGACACGCCCAGGCATGCCTGGAGCTCAGTGATGAAGGCAATTCAAGCTGAGAGGCTCCAGGCTCAACCACAGCTGACAGTATAAGGAATATTAACCCTTCATTTCTAAATCACATAATCATTTCCAAGGCAAAGGTTTACCGGTACCAGGAAACCCCCTCTAAGCAATTTTGTCTCTGGAGGGTAAATAACCCCTGTGTCAGCTTCCATAGTCAACACCTGTGGGAACAGTGTGATGTTAACTGTATAGCGTATTTTAATAACTGAGTGTCAACAGATTGCGCGAATTAAATCTGTGTTAGAGAAGCAAATGCACATTTTAAAATGTGGAATTTCCCTTGACAAGATTATGAGAGTTTTAACAGTAAGTTTTATTATTCACTGGGCCTGAAACAATTTTCTATGGAAACATTCTCCCCAAATTAGAAAGGAAGCATAAGGAAAATAAATTTGATATATAAATATTGGTCATGTGATTGACCAATGTGACTGGTTGTTCCTGTTCAATTTAGGGAAGAAGCGGGGTAGTTGGACAAGAGGCTGTAACAAGGCTTATTTGACTACCGAAATCCCGCAGGTCTGAGATTGGAACAGAAATTCTCCTCAAACAAGGCCAGGCAGTGAGGCTGACCACCAGTCCTCCTTTTACATTATGAATAACGGTCTCTACTGGCCACTCCTCAGAATTTCCTGTATCCCAGGCACTGGGCTAAGCGCTTTACATACAGTATGTCTAAACTACACAATGCTTGACAAGGCAGGTACAATAAAGAAAAGCAGAGCCCAGAAAGGTTAGGCAACTTTCCCTAGGCACAGAGCTGGCACGTGACTGGGATTTGAACTCAGAAGATCTAACTGACCCCAAGCCCAGCTCACCAACATACCACCTGCCTTCCTCATGGGAACCAGTCGTCTGAATCCTTCAAGGGGAAAAAGGGTTGCAGATTTGCTCTCTTGTGAACATTACTGTGAACAATGCCAGTGTTGTGGGCCACAGAGTTAAAACTGGCTCCTGTCCATTGGAATTCATTCAAAAGACAAATGAGAACCATGCCTGCAAAAGAGAAATATATTCTCGTGCTGAAATCAGCAGTATGTAATCCTTTTGAATCAGGATGTAGTAACTTTATATACCAACTTTGGGAACTCTCTGATCAGATAAACTTTTATTTCAAAGTGAAAAAAATACAAACTCTTTCCATCTAGGATAACACGCCTCTTGTTCATTAGAGTCCCCACCCAGTGCTCACACTGCGCCTCTTCCCTCTCTTCACCACAGCACACTAGCCACACTGGATACATGAGGTTGTCCTGGACACAGGCTTTAACAGAGCTGGAAAAGGTCCAGGGCACAGCTAGACAGACCCTGGGGATGGAAGGGCCTTCCAGAAGAGAATTTCTAATAAAAGCAGGCCTATGGTTTAGAAAAGGGGAAGCCAGGAGGTGGGGGAGCGTGACCTAAATCTATTAGACAATAAAAAACTACTTGGGAGCCAGCTCTGATGACCTAGCGGTTAGAGTTTGTTTTGCGCCACTTTGGCTCCACCCACTCTGGGTTTGTTTTCTGGACGTGGAATGACACCACTCATCTGTCAGCAGCCACGCTGTGGTGGTGGCTCACACAGAAGAACTAGAAGGACCACAACTAGAATATACAAGCATGTACTGGGCTTTGGGGAGGAAAAAAAAGAGAGAGGAAGATTGGCAACAGATCTTAGCTCATGGTGAATCTTTGCCAGCAAGGGAGGGGAAAAAAATTATTTGGGGTTATCCTAAGCTCATTTTTACCAAATCCCAGAGAGTTAGAAACTCTACGGGACTTGGTGACTTGGATGAGGGGAGAGATGGAACAGAAGGCTGAGGGTGATGCCCAGGCTGTACCCTGAGGGATGGGACTAAGACAAGGGCTTTATTCCAGACAGGCAGTTCAGAAAGAGGAACCAGTTTGGAATGGGGAAGAGGATGAGATCATTTTAGGTGTGCAGAGTGAAGGTACTCATGGAAGATTTAGGAGGAGACATACAGAAGACAGGAGAAATAGAAGTCTGAATCTCAGGAAAAATAACCAGGGGCTAAAAATCTGAATTCATGAGTCATCAGCACATGGCTACAGGAGAAGCCATCAACAAGCACAAGACCATCCTGAGAAAAGGAGGAGAGTTAAAGATTTGCTCCTTCCAGTCTGGGACCAGACTCATGGTCTAATGGGAGTCATTTCAGACTAAATAAAACATTAAACTTGTTTACCTAGCAGGCATTAAATATATAGAACACTTGTGAACATTTAACCTCGGTGACTTTTTTAGCTCAAAGAATCTTACAGAATAAAATTTTAAATCTATTTGTTATAAATTACATACAATTTAATACTTCATAGTTTTCATGAGAATTTTGTTACTGTTACTCTCAAAAAACAAAATATAAAAAGGAGAATAGTTGAAGTAAATTTGCAGATGTCAGATGAATTATGGAATTATTGCTCCAAAGATAGTTAATTGAGGATGACACAAAAGACAACCTTCTTAGTTCCCCCAAAATGTCCCTTGGGAACCTCATCAAAAGCCTGCATTAAGCCAGCTCTGATGGCCTAGTGGTTAAAGTTTGGTGTGCTCTGCTTTGACAGCCCAGGCTTGTTTCCCAGGCATGGAACCACAGCACTCATCTGGTGGTAGCCATGCTGTGGTGGCGGCTCATGTAGAAGAACCAGAAGAACTCAACAACTATATACAACTATGTGCTGGGGCTTTGAGCAGGGAAAAGGAAGAAAAAAGGAGAAAGATTGTCAACAGATACTCCGCACAAAAAAGCCTACACTGCCCTAGATGATAGGACTCCACTTCCCAGGAATCTGCCCCTTCTTGTAAGCATTTCTCATTTAATCTATTTAGGCCCACATGTTTGTTTGTTGCTGAGGAAGATTTGCTGAGCTAACATGCATTGCCAATCTTCCTCTTTTTTTTCTTGAGGAAGATTAGCCCTGAGCCAACACCTGTGCCAATCCTCCTCTATTTTGTATGTGGGATGCTGCCACAGCATGGCTGCCAATGAGTGGTATAGGTCAATGCTGGGGATCTGAACCCATGAACCCAGGCCATGGAAGCAGAGTGCCCCAAACTCAACTACCAGGCCGTGGGACCAACCCCGACTTGTTTGTTTTAATAGCTAAACATGTAGATATTTATGATTGAGGGAGCGCTATGAGGGTTACTAGCAACAGTATCATGACCAGTTACTGAGAGCCAGACATATATCAGGCCCCATTCTGGGAGCCATCAGCACTCTTCTCAGCAAGCCTGTGAGGCAGGCATTCCCCGCATTTCTATTTTACAAAGGAGGAAATTGAGCTCTGGGAGGTTGAGCAACTTGCCCAAGCCACATTGCTAGTAGCAGAAAAGCAGAATTCAATCCCAGATTTGTCTGTCACCAAAGCCTCTGCTTACTCTTTGCACTACTTCACTAACTCACTCAAGGACTGACTTTCGTCACTGAATTATAAAAATAGCAAAGATTAACATTGTTATGATAATCAACAAATTACTGAGTTGAACTACATGAAACTGCTGATATTTGGCCACTTTTGACCTACAAAAATGGGAGTTCTATATGGTGTGCCCTTATGAAAGCATACACTGGTATTTTTTAAGAATGTCTGGAGCAGCAGTGTGAGTTTCTAAAAAGATTCCACACCCCAGAGGAACAGTAAAGGAGAACCAAAGATTTCACTCAGCTCATTAACAGAAAATACATGTTAGGGCTAAAAAAGAGAAAGAACACATAGAAAAGCATGCGTTTGTAAGATAAGGAAACTGTTAAAAAGTCTGCTATGAAAGACCAAAATTTGTTAAAGTGAAATGTTATGTAGTGACCATAGGTTAACCATCAAGAGTACTGTGAAACACAAGCTAATGAAGCACACAAGTGTGAAATTTAAATGGTGTATAAGTTAAAATATGTTTTCACCTACATGAGGGCACTAAGCAAATTTACAACATTCTATGGAATTTGGTAAAATCACAAGAATGAACAATGGAAAGATATGGAGAACCCTGTCAGTGAGGCAAAAATTAGAGCTAAAAGGAGACAAATCATTTAAATTTAACCCTGTCATTTTATTGTGGAGAAAACTAATGTTCAGGAAGATTATGTCAGCAGGTACCGAAACTTAGGTTCCTTACTTCCGGTCCAGGGCTCTTTAAAATAGATCAGAATCACATGCTGTTTGAACACAATAATGTCCTTGTTGTGTATTGCAACTGGCCGTGGCACGGACTGCAGATACAAGAAAATTTTCATGGGGCATAATTTTTACCTTGTAGCAAGATGAGGTTGCTAACAGTAAATATATTAAATATGTTTCATAACCATAAAATAAAGACACTGTGAGTTTTAAAATTTAAAGGCATTACATTTTCTTCTCAGCCTGTTATTATTATGGTATAACCAGAACACTGCCTTCTCCCAGCATGTTTTTCTAATTGCTTTTGGATATTGTTTTGCCTTTTTAAACAGGAAGGCATTCTAAAAATAGGATGCTGTCAAAATGGTTTGAATTTCAAGGAAAAAAAAAAAAACCCTCACACCTGCTCACTGAGAAATAAATACTCAGTTCAAAATCATGACATTTAGAATATGTCTCTGGTATAAAATTCAGCTATAGAGATACACTGCTAAAAGACAGTTTGCCTCTAATTCAAAATAAATAGCAGAAATCAGCTATCTTAATTTCCTTCATTTATGAGGCTGTATGTTCTTCTGGCCAAACAACTGTGTTGTTGTATGCCTGTGCTTTATTTCTCATTAGAGCATTGCTTTGCTTTATTTCTCATTAGAGCATTTCTAATAGCAATAGAGAAAGGTTGACTGCCCCGCCTTAGCATTCTCCCTATCTGATGTTTTCCTTGAAAATTCTTTCAAAATCCACCAACCCATCAACCAATCTGAGATTTACAGCTAAGCGTTCATGGTTTCATCTCTTCCTGAAGGAGACTCAAATTCATTAAAGAGATAGATAGAAAGAAACAACTATCTGGAGAAGAACCAATGTATCTTTCAAATGACCTATGAAACGCCAGCTCCCTGGTAGAAACCCAATAGAGAGGAGGAGCCCATCAGAGAATCCTGGGCAACACCCCTGCTTTCTATGGAAGAATGTAGAATAATTGGATGGTGCATGACATCCTCACCACCAGCCACGAGGGCTTCTGGCATGCTGTCTAGAATAGCAAGAATCACTCAAGGGTGTTGAGAACCTTGAAAAGCATCACTGCAAAAGAGAACTCATTTTCTACACACCGAGTACAATCCTCGTGCCTCCCTCATAGTGTTATGTGAAGTCATTCATTCTTGCAACATTTATTGAGCACCTACCATATGTCAAGCGCTATCCTAGGAGCTAAAGAAAGACCGATGAACAAAAGACACGAAAACCTCTGCCCTCCTGCATCTTGCTTTATATGAAGGGGGCACAAACAATAAATAAGTAAAATGTGTAGTTTGCAGATGGGGATAAGTGCTATCCCCAGGGATAGGGAAAGGAAATTAAGTGAGATAATATACGTGCGTAGCACAGTATAAGCATTTAAAATACATTAAAGGGTTCTTCTTTCCACTAATAAAAGCTCTGAAAGTTATTTCCTTGGTTTCAGGATTGGAGGTGAGGAGAAATTATATTTCTTCTTGGGGAGTAATAATCTTATTCCACTAAGTCTGCATAGTGAAATAATAATAATTTTTATTTATCAACAGCCTGCTTTGTGCCAATAACTTTACATAAAAATACTTCATTTCATCCTGTAAAATGGATATTCTCCCCATTTTATAAAGGGAAAATGACACTCTAAGAAACTCAAGATCGCCAATCTAATAATTTTACGTTAGAGCTGAGATTCAAAGGTAAACACACCTAGCTCCAAAATCCACCCTGCCAGGCTCTGTTCTTTAATGTTTAGGTTTGAGGTGTCAGGGGTTGGAGTGGATCAAGAAGGGAAATATGGTTATTGCTCCCAGGGGACTCCCCCCCCCCCCACCCCGGGCCCCCCCCCCCCCCCCCCCCCCCCCCCCCCGAAAAAAAGTCTTTATACATATGGGTCCATGCTGGATTTTAGGATTCTAAAACTCAAAATGGAAACCTCTCATTTGCGTTTAGCTATTGCAAAAAAACACTTTAGGTTTGGTAACGTGACATTTCCATTGCTATTTGAGGTTCTAGAGTATCTCTGAAAGGGAGCATTTCGTTTTCTCCTCAAGCTGTTTGACAGCATTCATTTTACTCCTTCTTGTTGGGTATCTGAGCACAC